>NW_022747029.1:286865-296807 GCF_011630105.1 Anneissia japonica | reverse complement strand
CTATTATTATATTATTTCAAAAAAAAAAACACCTATTTGTAAAGGGGAACATAATAACATACAAAATTATGCACCAATATCGATGTTGCCTTGTCTCTCCATGATGAAGGAGTAATTTATGACCAAACATTATCATACTTGAATGTAGTAAAAATAATCAACGATACACAATTTAGATTCTGTAAAAACTGTTCGACCAGTCATGAACGCTTATAATAGAAAATCTAACAGAGGCAATTGATGAAAAAATGTTTTTTTAGCATAGGGATTTTCTTAGATGTCGAAAGCACCAACACCATAGATTTTGGATTACTTTTGTTGTTTAGACATTTTCCTTAACTTCCTTTTCACTCAGCAACCACAAAATTCCCTGATATTCTGCCAAGTGCGAGTATTCAATATGGAATTTTTTGTTTGCACTTCTTTACACGTTTGCATTTTTGGGGCAACGCCACATACTATTGCATCCTTGAAATATTCAGTGAATTTCTCTTCATTTTCTTCTCTGTTCATAAAAAGAAAAAAATTATTTAGGCCTATAAAAGCACATTATTTGATTTATTGTGATATTGTCTGATTACAGTAGAAAGCATAGAGCAAGGGAATAAATGTGTTGAAAAGGAATTGATTTTTTAATTGATGTTTTTATATAAATTATAAACACTTGAAAGGGAATGTTAAATTTATCAAAGCAACCATCATGTTGTGCAACAAAGTGAATCCATGTAGTGTACTTCGCAGCACTTCACTTGGAAATTGCAATTTCTATTTTAAAATCATATTAAATTCCATTGATTTTATTTTATTCTTAAATCTGATGTGATTTCTAATTAGATTGCATTAGAGAAAGTGATGGAAATTCTTGTTAAAAGTGGTATAGTTTAATAAAATATTTAGATTAAAAAGGCTTAGAAACAATGAATAGTTTTAAAAAATAGTTTAAAAAATTAAATTTTAAATAAAAAATTAAATATATCATTCCGACATTAATGAACTTGGCCTAAACCTTGTATGTAATTAATAACAACAATAACAATAATTATATTAATAACAATAATATTATTGTTATTACTTATTATTAATATTAATAATAATAATAATAATAATAATAATAATAATAATAATTAAATAACCATATATAATTTTGCCATTAATTAACTTAGCCTAAGCACCTACAGTAATACTATATTAGGCCTATAATAACTAGGCCTCATTCATTCATTGGTACGCTGCTATTTTGGCAGGTCCTTGAAGGCATTTTTACTTTAGAGCTAACTATTCTCAACTTTTCTTTTAATTTCAAAATAACTGTCGCTCTGTTTCATATTTGATCAATAAATGCTGTTTTTTCCTTCCTCTTAGCGCTTTTCCCTGAAAGCCACCTTCTAAAACCTATTTTGTTGATTACCGTAAGTGATCAAATTCTCTTAGTACGGTAGGCTACATGACCAAAAACCCAAACTAACCATGATAATAACGATATACTTGGGGCCGAGTTGAGATGGGGCCGAGTTGACTCGAATTCGTCATAGGTACTTAAATAATTATCCAAAACCCCGGCCAACTAAAAAATATAAATGTTCACAGTACGTAACTCTAATTTAAATAACACTTTTTATTATTCGTGCAGCAAAATCAAATATTACATAGGCTCTATGTCGTTTTAAACTACCCATTATATTGGCTTACCCAATTTGTTAATTGGATGAAGCTTGTTCGTGGATTCTTGTTTTTTGGGTAGAAAGAATAAGCAGGAATAAGAATAAGAATATGCTGCTTTGTTTTCAATTATTATCAATCAGGCTTTGTATTTATTATTAAGGTTAGAAATAAAGAAATTTGAAGTTTTGATTGAAAAGAAATGTACTGATATGATATGAAATGAAAAAAAAAAATTAATTTAATTTAATTTTTTTTTTAAATCTTAAATTTTTAATTTTAGAGATTAAGAATTTTGAAAATTTTTATTTAAAGAAATGTATTGATATTGGTATGGAATGAAAAGAAAAATCTTAAATTTTGAGAGAAAATGAATTATTTGTTAAAGAAACTGAAATGTAAATAAGTACGAAATCTGAGACCGAAAAAAGGGCGCTAAATTATTTTTCTGGCCAAAACACTATTAGTAAATACTGAACATTTTAATTAGTTGCCACGTTTATTTTCTTAATCTCATGGCAAAGTTTTATGTCATTAACTGTTCTCAGATGGTGGGGAAAGCAGTCTTTCAGACACAGACATGTTAGATGGTGGTCGGATAGTCAGGAGGTGAATTGTAATCACATGAGTTTTTGTTGCAAGCTTACATATCCTAAGTGAGTGTATTAAAAGAATTCAGGTATAACTTGTATAAATTGTTCACAACTATTATTCAGTGTTGAAAAATATTAATGTTTAAATACTGTAAAACAAAACAAAAAACAAAAAAAAAACAATGAAAGTTTAAACTACAGTGATTAAACACAAAAATATTTTTGTATTTCATGGTAGCTTATTACAATTAAATCATTTTTTTTTTCAGTTATCCACAAGGATGTTGGAGATATCATTCACAAAAACATTGATTTAACCAAACTAACACCATCAGAGAAGTTAGATTACATCGACAGTCACTGTGTTCCTGGTAAAAATTATAAACATTTTTTAAAACAAACAATAAAAAGGGGGGAAAATCGTACAAAGATATTAACATTTCAGCCATCTTGGTTAGATCAGTATGTACAATTGGTTAGTGTACAGCAAATTAGATCTTGGTGGATACTGCAAATTTTGTGTGTTATTTCTACCAAATGACAATCCTAGGCTATCAAATGCTGTGTTAGTAAGGCGGCCATTCAAAAATATTCAGAAAGCCAAAGGCAAAGATGGTGTACTTGACTGTCATGATAAACTCCGAGTACCATAAAAATGTTATCAATAAGCAATCTGTGATAAATCCTGAGCATAATGTTGATGTCATGTTAAATGAAAAGAAAAAAGAAATGTACAGAGATAATGTCTACATTCTCAACAGTATTATCGAAACAGTAATTCTGTGTGGCAAGCAAAACATTGCTTTGTGTGGTCACCATGATGATAGTACAAGTACTAGCAGTAATACTGGAAACTTTTTGGCGATATTGAAGTTGTTAAGTAGTCGAGATTCTATATTGAGGAAACATTTAGAAAATGGTAAACGAACCTGTACTTACACATCTAAAGCCTTGTTCGCACTGGATTTAAAAAACTTTAACCAAAGTCATGGGTACATTTCACCATTGTTCGCACTTGGATTATTCATGCGGTTAGTTTTACCAAGATTTAACCTTGTGTATAAAAAATATAATTGAGGGCGCTAGTTTGTGACTTCGACTTCCGGTTTTGTTCAAGTGGTGTCAACATGGAAGAAGACAATGGCTTCAGGCAAAAAAAACAAAAAAAAAACCGAAACTGGACATACGAGGATACTATAACTTTGATAACTTTTTGGGGAGGTAGAGAAAGCCAGGCAGGTCATGAACTCAGAAAGTTTTAACCGTGTTGCACGTTCGGATTGGACTTCTTGACCAGCGTGGTTAGTTTAACCGAGACCTTGGTAAGTTTTACTGGGCAGGCTGAGGTCGGTAAAATTAACCATTCGGCTTGGTTAATTTAACCCTGAGGGAATTGTAACCGACGTTTGGATTGGATTTTTTTTTGGTCAATTTAGCCAGTGACTCGGTTAATTTGACCAAATTAAGTCCAGTGCGATAGGGGCTTAAAACTATACAAAATGAGTTAATAGACATAGTAGTAATTACGTCAGAAATAAGATAACAATTGATTTGTCAAATCAAACATATTCTAAGTACTTCACTATCATTGCTGAAGAAGTCACAGACTCTACTACTAATAAGGAGGTGTTGCCTATCTGCTTCTTACAGGTAAAGAACACGTAGATATAGCAGAGTCTTTCATAGACTTTGTAAGCTTAACACGCACTACCAGTAAAGCGATTACTGATGCTATTCTGAAATCACTGAGCAAAAAAGCCTACGATGGGCTTCATCCATGTCATCTGCTGCACAGGGCGTAAATGGTAGAATAAGAGAAGTAGCCCCCCTTAGCTCTGTACTCCCATTGTAAAAGTCATGTTCTCAATCTGAGTATTGCTTCATCATGTAAGCAACCAGCTATTCGAAATATGATTGGTTCAATCAAAAGTATTTCTGTTCTTTGCTAATTCAGGCAATGTTTGAAACTGTATTAGAAAGAAGTCCAGATTATAATGGCAAAAAAAAGAAAATAAAGGGTTTGTGTAAAACACGCTGGGTTGATCGCCACGACTGTTATGAGACTTTTCATGGGTTGTTTTCACAAATTGTTACAACACTTGAAGTTATACTTCATTTACACAAAATTCGAGTTTATGATGGCATTTTTTGTTACAAAGCAATGTTTATTTCCAATAAGGCCCATTACTGTAAAACTACAGCGAAGTAATTTGGATTTCTTCGAGGCTTATCATATGATTGACATAGTTATTGATCAGGTGAAAGAGATAAGGAAAGAGATTGATACTCATTTTTCTGATTGGTTTGCTGCTGCATCCCAACTTACTGTAAGTGTTGGTGGTTCAGTTTTAAAACCACATACCAATATGTGACAAGCACACAGAAACAATAGGGACTTTTAGATTGTGTGGACGTGGACCTGGTTCACGTAGACTAGTCATGCGTGTCAACGTAGTCAACTATACCTGTTGACTACAAATGAAAACCTTTTAGATTTCAGTCGACATGTAGCGCGCGCTAGGCAACCTTACGAAGCAGCTGTGTCATGGCGAACCTTCATCGATTTCGCGAAATTGTCGTCTTTGCATATTCTACAGGTGTCTTGGACGATGAGGAATTCATGTTTTATACAATACAAATAAACCCAAAAATGCCGAATTCAGGTACCGAGATTATCAAAAATTTGATCTAGACAAGTACAACAATGATGAATGTAATGCATACTTCAGGGCGCATCCGGTGCGTCAACTGCGATGATGCAGATAGTTAACAGGCCTCCCCGGCCGGCTGCGCTCGCTGCGGTGCAAGTTAGCATTGCATGCACACTGGCGTAAGCACGCTCATGAACTTCCAGTCTTTTTTGTGTTTACGAAGGCAGTAGAAATTACATAATTGCCTGTGCATTAAAAAGCAAATAATACAGATTAATTCAACACAAGTTAGAAACTTCCCCCAGACTCTGTCTCTGCCTCAGTTGGACGAACTAGTGAAGGTAGCGTTGTCACTATATTTTCATCTTCCATCTTTAAACTTCACAAGCGAGCACGGCGTCCTAGATTTAGGACGACGGGAAAAACGAGGTGAACACGTTCTCGATTTTGGTAGTGGACGAGGGAGACGACGTAACGCATGCGCAGTGCCTTAAAATTACCTCATCACGTAGCAGTCCACTATGTCGACGTGCAAATCTAAAAGTCCCTAATGCTCCAGCAGAGACGACAGAGGGTTATTTCCAGAAAAACCTGGCAATCCCTTTTATTGATCAGTTATTAAATAAAATGGAGTCGCGTTTTAATGCCGAATCCCGAATTTTCTCTTCTCTGTTCGAATTAATTTCAAAGTTGGTTATTAAAAATGAAAACACAGATGCTCTCTGCAACAAATTATTTCTGTGGGAGAGTGATTTGCCAACACCACTTTCATTAAAAAGCGAAATTAGATATTGGAAAGCTCACTGGTTAACTACTAAAAAAGAACTGCAGCAAAATTTAATTGGTTGTTTGCGACAGTGTGATCGTGATATATTTCCAAATATATTCGAGCTACTGTGCATACAGTAGGTTGTGTCTCGCCAGTTGGTAGTAAGGAGGCCAAATGGTCTTTCTCAGGTCTAAGGCATGTGAAGACCTGTTTGCGAAATAGAATGACGGTAGATAGATTAACTGGCCTATCTCTTATGATGATACACCATGATGTTGATATAGATGTAAAAGAAATTTCAGACATCTTCATGAAAAAAAATAATACAAGACTATTTAATAAGAGCATTCTGGATTGACATCTCTCAACTTATGAAATAAGGGTATACGTTGCCGTGTTAGTCTTGTGTATAACTAGGGAGTTACATCTCCCTTTTATATATTTAAAATAAAACACTGGTACAGTAGAACTATTTTATTCACACAACCTTTTCGTCTGCAGTCTGGTACAGAGATTAAGCAAAATTTATACTGTATAAAACAAGCTCTATGCTATTGTCTGTAAACAATGAAGGGAGTATTATATACTTGACTCAGTACAGTTCAAAGTTGGAAATGTGAGTTTAATAAAATTGCCTAGCGTCATTGAGATTTGGTCTTACTGTAATGTATTTTATGAGTGTTAAATTATTACTAAAATATTTTCATTGTTATTAATATGAATTACAGTATTTTATCTGAACCCTCCCTCCATATAGTTTACATTACTGATATAAATTGATCAGTTATTGCTTAACTGCAAAATTTCAAATTAGACAACAAAGCAGACATCAACAAAGATTATTACTGTATGATCAATGACTGAATTAAATGACCATGTAAACAAAAAAGTAACGCTTCGCTAAAATATGTGGTAAATTCAATAAAATCATGCTGAAACCATGGAGTTGCAATTCTCTACTGAAACCATGGCACATGCTGTATGTCAAACACAAGCCAGTCGCCATTCCTGCTTTGCAGCAGCGCGTCTTAGTCTACATTATTTCTCAGTTGGCGGCGTTCAAAGATTCAGACTAGTGTATGTGACTGACCTTTTGTGCAGTACTGGCAATTTGGTGTTATGTCTATTTCAAATAGAGTGCATTTATTTTATTTCTGCCAGGACGTCACTTGCCCGATGTCCCCGACGACGATACCATAAGTGGACGCATGGTCGGATGTCACTCAAAAATGGAGATTGGTCTACTGTATTGTATTATGAGTGTTAAATTATTATTTTCATTACTACTAATAGTTTCCATTGTTATTGATATTGATCTTATTTTTTATCTAAACCCTCTGTACATCTCCGATAAAACTATTTGTTTTACTTCACGTCCTGCCCCTGTTGCTACACCATTCGTGGTGCCCTTTTTTTTCCCTCTGGACTGCCCCTTTTTTCTGGACCCCCCCCCCTTGTGTAAATGTCTAGATCCGCTCCTGATAGGATTATAAACTGAATTGCAATACTGCAAAGTTGGTCTAACTATTGATTTATATAATTTCAAGAAGCCCTCCTTCTTAAAAAAATTGAAAGATCCACAAATCATTCCTAGCTTCTTGTTTGCTCTTTTACAGATATCTGCAATATGCAGTTTAAAAACCAATCCAGAATCAAAAGTAACCCCCAAGTCTTTTTCATATTCAACCACCCCTAACAAGTTACCTGCCATATGATATACACACCTAGGATTTTTTCTACCATAATGGAGTCATTAAATGGTAATTGCCAAATTCTAGACCAATGAAATGCTCTATCAATATCCCTCTGAAATGCATCAGCCTCCTCCACATTGTTTACCACATAATTATTTTTCATATCATCGGCAAATAAGAAAAAATTTGAGTGGATAAAGTTTGGCGAATCATTAATAAATAAAGAAAACAAATTCGGACCAACAATGTTACCTTGTGGTATTCCACTTAATACCGATGACTTAGAAGACAAATGCCCATTAACACTTACACGTTGTGACCGATTTGCTAAATAATCAGTAAACCACCCAAGTAATTTAACCGATATGCTATATCCTTTTAATATAACCAACAACCTGCGGTGCGGCACACTATCGCATTATAGTCAAGATATATGCAACCAAAATTATCGTCATCATCAAGATAACCTGTCTACTTTTCCAGAATTTCAAGTAATTGCAAAGCACAAGAACGCCCCTTTCGGAACCCAAACTGCTCATTACATAATAAACTGTTATCTTCAAGATACTCAAAGAGCCTATCCCTAATCATTCTCTCCATAACCTTCCCTATAATGGATGTTAAACTGATCGGCCTATAGTTCACAGGATCGGTGTACGGTAAGAATGGCCCCGGAAAAAATGGCCCCAACCTTTATCTCAATCATGACCCGGGAATGAAAACCGTTGGGACCTGCAGACTTATCTAAATTAAGGCCAGACAAAATCTTCAAAATACTATCCACTCGAAAATCAATAACCTTAACCTTATAAAAAACAGGAATGTATGCCAAATCCTCATTACAAAAAACACTGGTGAAAAAGGAATTAAATACTTCGGCCTTGTCCTGCTCATGGACTGCAACTTTCCCCGCAGTATCTTTAAGGTTTGGAATGCCTGCCTTACCACCCAATTGTGATTTTACATATCGCCAAAATAATTTCTCATTCGTTTTGACTTCACAAGCTATTTTATTTTCAAAATTACATTTGGAAATCTTTATCAAATTAACAGTATCATTCCTGATTCTTATAAAACTTTTCAATTTTTCATGTACACATTGAAGATTCTTGCGTTTAGCCTCATGATTTTCTTGCACATTGGGACACACTTATCAATACAATCCGTTAAAATCCCTTCAAACAACTCCAAAGAATGCAACCCCGACTTCATACTCAATACAGAATCCAATCTACCTGACGAAGGATACCTCGGAACATCTCATAATCCGCTTGGAAAAAATCCTAACCTTTTTTTTTTTTTTTTTTTGGATTGGAATTATTCAGTGTAAACACCAAGGATAGCACCACGAAATAAGAAGACTTATTTCCTGTGGGGTCCTTCTGGTGGTGATTGGACAGTACACCGGGAGACAATCCCCTACTCTTTTCCGAAGTGTACTGCGTTCTTTAACGTGCACATGGGCCATAAATGCACACAGGACCAACGGCTTAAACGTCTCATCCGAAAGACGGTGTGCTATTGTAACTTGTATTTCAGCCCTGTAGCTGAAACACAAGGAGAGGCAGCGATGGGAGTTGAACCGGGGACCTAGAGATCTCCACGGTTGCACACACAGTGGCTACCACCAGATTAGCCGACTGAGCTAAGCTACTCTTCCTGATCCAATGCAACATTGGAATTGAAAACACGAGTACCATGTGGTCACTTTTACTTAACGGTGGTGCTTGCAAAACCACACTAATGGAGTCTTCTTTCAATGTAAACACTAAATCAAGTTTGGCTGTTGACCCTCCCTAAAACGTGTAGGTTCTCTAAAAAATAAATCTCCAACCGTATCATAAAACTCATGACTTGATCTCCCACCATCACGATTAAAAAACCCAAGCTCCCAATCAATACTCTTATAGTTAAAATCCCCAATGATGACAAAATCAGAACAAGAATATGCAGAACCCTTTCTGAAAAGGAAACATAAAGCAGTCTGAGTTATTTGCAACAGAACCTGAATCACTTCTGTACACACAACCAAGTAAGTTATTTTTATCTCCTTCCGTAATATTCACCCAACAAGACTCAACAAATGCACAACCCTTAAACATAACAGGAGAAACAGACAACCCATTTTTAACATATATTGCCACTCATCTACCTAAAACAAACTTCTCATCTGTCACAAATAAATGAAAGCCAGGGACACGAAACTAATCAACAGACAACTAAAATAAATACTTCTTTGAGATAACCTCTGTTAGGGAGCGTCGCCAAATTATCCTACCGCGGTAAGCCTTAATCTACCGCACCGCGGTAGACACAAGGCTGTATATGCAGAAAATTTGCATATCACATTGCATACAAGTCTACCGCGGTAGATAGAAACTGCCTTAGGGCCAACTGTAGAGTGTAACCTTAGAACCAAGGACATCAACCTATCACCCTAGTTCTTTAGTAAACAGATTGTGATTAAATAATTACTTAAGTGTGCTCATGACATGATATCGACATATCAAAAGTTAACCTCTTGTTTACGACAACACACGCCCGCGATTTCCTTGTGCATGAACACAACGAAAAAC
>NW_022747029.1:282874-284810 GCF_011630105.1 Anneissia japonica | reverse complement strand
ACCTTGCCTTGGGCATTGGATAATTAATACTCCATGCTCGCGGTAGCTCGTGGTAGCTCGCGGTAGTCAAGACACGCTCCATTGAGTAAATCTTGCTATAGCTGATTACCGCAGTTAGCCTTGCTACCGCAGGAAAATCTCCTTTACCGCGGTAGGATAATTTGGCGACGCTCCCTTAAAGCAATAATGTGCACATTTTCATTTGCTAAGCATAAAATTAATTCAGATTTTTTGTTCAAAAAAGAATCACAATTTGTGTAAAAAAACATTGAAGCAACTAATTTTCTCAGTTCTTAGATTGATGGTCTTACTCTTGGGGTTTTTTTTCACGAAAAGTAGTTATCCTACTCTTCCTAATTACCAAGTCCTTCTCGCCATTATCTATTCTTCGTTTTGTTTTATTTAGAATTATCGATTGAATTTTTTTTCTATTTTGCAACATTTAAATAGTTTGAAGATTTTTAACTTGTTTTTATTATTAGGGCCATTTATACCTTCTTGTCAATTGGGGCCCTTTTTACAGGGCTGTTACTTCCAGGGACAATTTTGCCTACATAACTGGTAATGATTGTTTACAGTATAGTTAAAAGGTACAAGAAATTGTATTAGTTCACATGTAAAAACATACAAAGAAAGTTTGTCACTAAGAACTCATACACATCAAAAAAAAAAACAAAAAAAAAAAAGAAGACAGTAACTCCCAAAAGAGACAGAGACAATTTGAGATTCAACGTTCTGATCTATTTGATTATTTTCAAGAATACTGATGAGAAAATCTCACCCATCCATATATGTTTACAATATTTACAGAAGTATAACAGAAAGCAAAAAAAAACCAACCAATCAGATTAAAATCAAAGTTATTACTAGCCAATTAAAAACGAGGTAATTAAAAATGAGGTGTGTCTTACACTATCACTTATTATTGTGAATAAACAATGAATAATCAACAATTATTCAACAATAGTATGAAACCTGGGAATGCTGGCTGAATGAAAATCTCATGGCATGAAATAAACAATAAAATAATTCAGTGAAATAAAATATACTTAAAGAGTAGCGAATGCTTTCAAGAAAAGTGCATGTGATGTAATTAAAATTCAGAATTAAGTAAATAATGAAAGCTCCTTCGATGCTCTCAACCCAGTGTTAAAATAGGCTTAAAACCCGTAATGACCAAAGCCTCCATAAATAAAATTTGTGACCAATGAAGAGAGCCATACAGAATTTTAGTGTTATCAAATATTAAAGTTTGCTTGAGTGACGAAGTATTCACATTTTTCAAGAAAATATTATTGATTTCAATGATATACCTAAAACTCTCACATTGTTGTATGTGCTCATGAATACTGCTATCTGATTTGAGAGCATGCTCATTTATTTTTATCTTAAGGCATCTATCTGTCTTTCCTATGTAACTGGCATTGCAGCCAGAACATTCAAATTTATAAATCAAAGAGCTACAGTATTCTTTAGGAGTAAGGTCCTTAGTAGATGTAAAATAATGGACTTGCTTAGTTTGCCACAGAGTAATAAACTTAACATCAATAATTAAATATCTATTTATCTTCCTATGCAGCTGTGTACCAGAGTGTCACCACGAACACCTATGTAATTAAGGAAGATGTAACCAAATTTTAGACCTATTAATCATTAATATCAGGCCTATCAATATCATTATTATTCGGCTTTGGTTTTAGCTGCTTAAGTAACCGATTGACAACATATCCAGACCCGTAGCCAGGTTCTTCCAAGGGAGGTTTCATGGGCGCGAGGTTCACAGTCGAAGCCCCGATGACGTCGGCAAAACCCCTAAAACAAGAGGATTTTTGTGCTTTTTGGGTCTAAATAATGCTATAAAAGCAGATATGTTTGAAAATGTCTGTGTCTGGGTGGGTCTGCAGTGCATTAGTTGGGTTGGAGGACTTATTTGGGA
>NW_022747029.1:275089-282552 GCF_011630105.1 Anneissia japonica | reverse complement strand
TGCTATAAAAGCAGATATGTTTGAAAACGTCTGTGTCTGGGTGGGTCTGCAGTGCATTAGTTGGGTTGGAGGACTTATTTGGGAAATTTAAAGAGGGGGTTTCGCCAGATATGTGCCTGTATCAGTCTATGGAAATTATGAATGTTACATTGTCAACTTCTTCCACCTCTTTTCTCTTTATTGTCATTTATAGGATTCCACCAAACACTAAATTAACAAACTTACGTTTTTTCAGTTTCTGGAGGAATTCTCTTCATTACTTGAGTTCTTGAGCAACGGATCATCGAAATTGGTAATCACTAGTGATTTCAATGTCCATGTCAATGCTCCTGACATTCGAGAATCTCGTCTATTTTTGGAAATCTTAGATACTTTCGGTTTGGAGCAGCACATCCATGATCCGACACACACTGCGAATCACACTTTGGATTTGCTCATCTCTCGTAAGGATATTGCTTTATTGAGTAAGATTTCTATTGAACACAGTCTGCCGTCTGATCATTATGCTATTAAGTGCCAGGTTGACATAACCCGTACCGGGCCAAGTGTAATGCAAGTTCAATCTCGAAATCTGAAAAACATTGACATCGTCTGTTCCATTCTGATCTCCAATCTTCATTACCATTTCAATTACCAAATGATGTAGAGTCACTTGTTGATCTGTACAATGCAAAATTGTGTAAAACAATTGATGCTTTTGCCCCGATCTCAACAAAAACTCTGTTTATTCATCCACATGCACCATTGTTTACGGATTTACACCGCGCCATGAAGAAGGAACGCAGGCGTCGTGAACGCAAGTGGATAAAATCTGGACTTCCAAGTCGATAAAGATCACTACTATTTTTATTGTGACGAGTATAGACGTCTTCTCATTCAAGCAAAAACGGACTACCACAATAACAGGATTATGGGTTGTGATCAGCACAGCCTATTTCGGGTTGTTGAAAAACGTACGTCTGCCAACCCTACACGCATTTTACCTGCTTTACCAGAAGAGCTTGAAAGATGAAATACTGCGCAGTGACCTGTCAACCACAGTCACACTGCCTCCTCTTATTAATCCAACAACTCTACCTTGCTCTTCCAATTTTAATAGGTTTGACACTCTCTCTGAAGAAGACGTCCACAGAATTATCAAATCTGCCACAATTACTTCTTGTTCATTGGCCCCTCTGCCTCTAAGGACATTCAAGATGTGCCTTCCATTTCTGCTGCCATTCATAACAAAAATTGTTAATTCATCATTTTGACACTCTCTCTAAAGAAGACGTCCACAGAATTATCAAATCTGCCACAATTACTTCTTGTTCATTGGACCCTCTGCCTCTAAGGACATTCAAGATGTGCCTTCCATTTCTGCTGCCATTCATAACAAAAATTGTTAATTCATCATTAGCATCTGGTGTATTTCCATCAAAGCTCAAATATGCTTGTATTACTCCTTTGCTGAAAAATCCAAAACTGGATACTGATCTTCTTTCTAGCTACCGTCCTATCTCTAATCTTCCATTCCTCGGGAAAGTGATTGAAAGAGCTGCATCGAGTCAGTTGCAGTCTTACCTCAATGAGAATAATTTATTTCCTCCCAGACAGTCTGCTTACCGCCAATATCATACAGTGTTGAATCAGCATTAATAAGAGTTCAAAATGATATTTTAACCGCACTTGACAGGAGGCTAGAGGTTATCTTAGTCCTATTGGACTTCAGCGCTGCTTTTGACACCATTGATCATGTCAACTGCTAAATCGTCTAACATCGCGGTATGGTATTACTGGTAATGTTAAACTATGGTTTGAATCATACTTGATGAACAGAACCCAGACTCTTTTAGTCAATGAGACTAAGTCTGATCAAACTCCAACTTTCATTTGGAGTACCACAGGGTTCTGTTATTGGACCCCTCAGTTTTATTATGTTTACAGCTCCCTTACATGACATTATCACAGCACATAAGGTTGAATACATGGTTTACGCAGATGATACTCATCTATACCTTCCATTTAGTCCTGATAACCTTGCACTTGCTGTAAGTAAGTTAGAGGCTTGCATCACCGACGTCAGATCATGGTGCAAGAGCAATATGCTTGTTTTGAATGATGCAAAGACCGAGATTATTCATTTCTCATCCCGTTTTCGTAATACTTAAACCTGGTTCCTTCGGTGAATATTGGAAACATTTCAATAAAACCATCACTTATCACTCGCAATTTGGGAGTACTAATGGACTCGGCACTAGATATGACAAACCACGTAGACAACGTATGCAAAGCTGGTCTTCAATCCATTAGGAAGATTGGAAGCATCCGCAAATACCTTAATACCAAGTCTAATAGCTTGCCAATTGAAATCAAACAGGCCAATACTCTCAATAATTTTAAACACCTTCTAAAAAGTCATCTCTTCAAATTGCATTTTCATTCAACTAATAATCGTCCCAAATTTATGTGTTTGGCTTGTTCTG
Organism: Anneissia japonica; assembly: GCF_011630105.1. Classification (NCBI taxonomy): domain Eukaryota; kingdom Metazoa; phylum Echinodermata; class Crinoidea; order Comatulida; family Comatulidae; genus Anneissia; species Anneissia japonica. The sequence goes on along the minus strand of NW_022747029.1, from coordinate 280,087 downwards.
GTTTGAAAGACTGTGCATGTACCACATGAAGGAAACATTGGAAATAAGGGAAAAGGTAAGAATTTGAAACATAATGAAGGAAAGGAATTAAACGTAGAAAAAGACAAGGAAATATAAGAAAGGATAAGGAAAGAAAAGATAAGGAAATATAAGAAAGGAAGAAGAAAGAAAAAGGAAAGAAAAGATAAGGAAACATAAGAAGAAAAGGAAAGAAAGGATAAGGAAACATAAGAGAGTAAAACGAAAGAAATGATAAGGAAACATAAGAAAGAAATACGGAAATATAAGAAAGGAAAAAGAAAAGAATAAGGAAACATAAGAAGGAAAAGGAAAGAAATGATAAGGAAACATAAAAGAATTGATATGGAAATATAAGAAAGGAAAATGAAAAGAAAGATAAGGAAACATCAGAAGGAAAAGGAAAGAAATGATAAGGAAACAAAATAAAGGAAAAGGAAAGAAAAGATAAGGAAACACAAAAATGGAAAAGGAAAGAAATGATAAGGAAAAAAGAAAGGAAAAGATAAGGTAACATCAGAATGAAAAATGAAGGAAAGTTATGTGAACATAAGAAAAGGAAAGGAAATGGGGATTGGGAATTATAGGCAAGGGCTGTGAGGAAAGGACAGACATGACAAGCCAAACACATAAGAAAAATTTAAACTGTGAAATAGTTGAATGTATAAGAAATCAATAATAAATTGGAAAGTAACCAAATGGAATGAGAAGGTAATTGAAAGAAAAAATAAAATAAATAAATAAATAAAAAATAAATAAATAGAAATAAAATAAAATAAATAAATTAATAAATAAAATAAATTAAAATAAATAAATAAATATTCATTCATAATGTTAACCTGATTTCCCTCACTGTTGTAATCATTTTTCTTTTATTTTGATCCGGTTTTTCCTTTCATTGTAAAGCGCTTAGAAGTTTCTTGCATCTTGCGCTATATAAGAATAAATTAATTATTATTATTATTATTATCTAATATAATATGCTCAAGGCACTTGATATGTTGACTAGGAACTCGACCAATGACATTCTTCGCCCCTAAGGGTCCCTTCGTGCCTGTGCTACCTGGTAACCCGGTACCAGCAACTCTCGTATATTTTACACCAAAGTTAAATCAAAATTAAAATAATTTTTATTGGTTAATCTATATATTTCTATATTATTATTCATGAATTTGGCCTTGAAATATATAACTTTACTATAATCGGAAATATACATTACTCTGTTTAATTTAACTCAAAATTTTCTGAAATATGTGTACCATGGTAATGTAAAAAAAGATATTTTTTTTACACAGGGAATTTCTTATTGAAATTTGTCCTTGTGAACCTGAAGTAATAACATTTCTTCATCAAAATTTGTGGCCGGCAACTCCAACAGATGTCAACACAGCTTTCTCAATACAACTGCTGTACATGTGTTGGAAGTACTCCTGTTTGAATACCGTGTTTCCCTATCACGATTTTGTTCCGCAATGTGAATCAAAAATGATTTAACGCTATATGAGGTATATATGTTTTAAAGTCTTTTTAATATTAGGTTGAAATTTTTATTGGAATTAGCTCTATTTATAATTTTTTTTTATGATATTTGAAAAATGTTTAACCTTATTTTTATTTTAATTATTAGTTTAATGACAATAATACTAATAATAATTTCAAGATTCAATTATTAGTACTTGGAATTCAAAAAAAGTCAAAATAGTAAAATTGTTGATTTTATAATTAATAGTTTATCTTGAAATAATTCCATCCAAATGTGTGATTATTAAAAACCTCAAAACTAGCAAATTGTAGTAATTGAGTAAAAAATGTTTTTTTAATTCGATCAACAAAAAGTTGTTGATAATAGTTTTATGACAAAATGTTTTTTTAAATATTATTATTAAAATAGTAACACAAATTATAATAATGACAATAATGATAATAATGGCAAGGCTATTGATAATAGTGAAAATGTAATTTGTGGAAGTAATGATAAAAAATAACAATTTTAATGATAACTTACCTGCGGTGTAAGCTGTTTCTGTGGTTTTATTATTTTGCAATGTCTAATGTCTTGGATAGTGTAAAGAAATTGTGTACAGTAAAATTTTTGGTTTTATTTAACTTTGCTTTCGATAACCTCTGTACAGTATGAATTTTGATTGAATTAAATTACTGTACCATGAACTAAATTTTATTTTATTTTTTCATACCGTTTAATCACCTTCAGAAAATTGTGTCATTTTATGAATTTAGATATGTATCTTCCCCACTGAAAACGTTAGAAATTGTTGATCCTGTATTTGGAAATGGAAGTGAATCTGAGGTAATCTTTAATTTCTTTTTTTTATTAAATATCTTTTAAGTTGAGTTTTTACAATTAATTTTGTATTGTCAATTAATAGTAATATGAATTATTTGAATTGCTTTGTATCAATAATTTACAAGAAAATCAAGGTTTTTTTAAAATATTGTTTCTTTCAGACCAAAGAACAGAAGATTATCTCACTAGACGCAAATGTTGATCTAATAAGAAGGATATAATCTGGAAAAATTTTGAGTTGCCGAAAAACATTAAAGCAACTTTGTTTATCCCGACAACGAAGTAAGTGAGTTCGTTGAAAACTATCAACATTCAAATGATTTAGATAAGTATTACTGTACTCGGTATTGAATTTTAACTTTGTGCTCCTTATTCTTCTTTTTCAAAGTTCAAAGTGCTTCATAATAAGCAAAATTTAAATTTAACCTATGATTGGTACAATTTGTTTAGGAATGCCATAACTTCCAGGCAGGTGATATGATTAGATCAAGTCAAATAATTGCAAATTTAATGTTACTGGAGTTTTCGGCAGTGTTTGCAGACACGAAAGCCTTGTAAAGTTCATGAATCTTCATCATGGTAAAAGGTAAAACATTTATGTTGTGTCTATGAAATACTTTGTATACTAAATGAATATATACTTTTGAAAGGCAACATAATATATGAAATATTAAATGCTATTTGTTTGCATTTTTATTTAGGCTAGCCTACCCTGTATTCCTTTTAAAGAAATTATTAAATGATGGAGAGAGTGGTCACATGTTCAACATATGATATAGCCTGCAGACTAGCTTTGCATTTAAAGGTAAATTTGTAAATAACGTGAACTAAACTTTCATCTGGTTATTTTAGATAAAGTTGAATTTTCACTGAACTAGAAAATTCCACTAACTTTTCTTCCATTTGATCAAGACTATAATAAATTATGTGTTTTGTGCTCTTTCTGAGAAATTATTATATTTTTATTTTTACATTGAGTGAATGTGCTGCATGTCCTGAGGTAATCTTTAATTTCTTTTTTTTATTAAATATTTTTTAAGTTTTTTTACAATTAATTTTGTATTGTTAATTAATAGTAATATGAATTAACTGAATTGCTTTGTGTCAATAATTTAAATGAAAATCAAGTTTTTTTTTAAATATTGTTTCTTTCAGACCAAAGAACAGAAGATTATCTCACTAAACGCAAATTTTGATCTAATAAGAAGTTTTGAGTTGCCGAAACATTAAAGCAAATTTGTTTATCCCGACAACGAAGTAAGTGAGTTCGTTGAAAACTATCAACATTCAAATGCTTTAGATAAGTATTACAGTACTCTGTATTGAATTTTAACTTTGTACTCCTTATTCTTCTTTTTCAAAGTGCATTATAATAAGCAAAATTTAAATTTAACCTACGATTGGTACAATTTGTTTAGGAATGCCATAACTTCCAGTGCAGGTGATATGATAAGATTTATCATATCCTATGATATACTGTAGCCTGCAGACTAGATTCGCATTTAAAGGTAAATTTGTAAGTAACGTCAACTTGGTGTTAGGTAAAGTTGAATTTTCACTGAACTAGAAAATTCCACTAACTTTTCTTCCATTTCATCAAGAGTAGAATAAATTACGCTTTTTTTGCTGTTTCTGAGAAATTAGTATATTTTTTTTATTTATTTCTTTTTTTACATTTTTCAAGGATCAAATCAGTTGGAGATTTTAGAACGTTTGAAATTAACAATTCCTATATTTCATTGATTTCGAGGGTTAACATAAATCATAATATAATGGTCAAATCCTGGAGTTGAATTGTATATTGTACTGTATAGTAAATGAATAATACTACTAAATAGCAATATAATGTGAAAACACATAAATTGTGTTTTACATTGTTTTTAGATGTTGTACAGCCCAAGACAAACAAAAGGATATGGGCTGATGGATGGTGAAGGAATTGAGAGGTCATGGTCCCTTTCTAAAGTGAAATGACGCCTTAGCATAGAGTGGACACACTAACAGAAGATCTCCTTTACACTACAATTGGCGCAAGTTAAGAAATACAAAGCTATTTATTAAACATTTTCAAGAAACAATGAAAGATGTTATGTTCTTTTAAGGGTATTGGCTTGAAATTGCGTTATCCCACCGGAGATGGTATGTACAGTACAGTACCTGCATCATCAACCTAAATTTAAAGTATATTAGGGAGCGTCGCCAAATTATCCTACCGCGGTAAAGGAGATTTTCCTGCGGTAGCAAGGCTAACTGCGGTAATCAGCTATAGCAAGATTTACTCAATGGAGCGTGTCTTGACTACCGCGAGCTACCGCGAGCATGGAGTATTAATTATCCAATGCCCAAGGCAAGGTTTTTCCAATTACTCTATGCAGCTCAGTCAGTCAGCTGGGAAAGTTACCGCGAAATACCGCGGTAGCTCGGAAATACTAGCCTAGGCCAGAAATGAAATAAATTTGAAAGAACTTTGATTAAAAGAAGCTAAAGAATAAATAATCAAAAATTAAGGAGATGCAATAGGCCTTGATAAGAAATAGTAAAGGGAAAATACTTACATATAACGCCAACGGCCTCCTACACAGTAATACAAACAGTAGGCCTAGACCTACCTAGTGTGTAGGCCTGCTACAGCCTAAGCTAGTGCAACAAACTTTTAATGTGATGATGTGCAACCC
>NW_022747029.1:259987-275057 GCF_011630105.1 Anneissia japonica | reverse complement strand
AATACACAAACTTGAATAATTATACTGTTACTTTTTCATGAACGGAAGAAAACTGTTTGAAATAGGCATACTCAGTATACCACCAGTTGGCATTACTGCAAATTGCCAAGTAACAGTGAATTCAGTGACAAACGTTCCCACACAAGTAGGTTCCCACGATAGGGAGAAACATGGGGAAAGCAGACACAAGGTCAGTCACATCTTTAAACGCCGCCAACAACTCAGGAATGTAGAAGTGCTAGTGTCTGATCTGATTCTTTGAACGCCGCCTTCAGGAATGTATACGCGCTGCTGCTTCGCAAGGAGGAGCCGACTGCCTTGTTCAGCATACAAACATGTGCCATGGTTTCAGTGGTAGGAGTTGTTCGGCTTTATTTTAGCGAGATGGTGCTTTTTTTGAACGTCCACTTACTTTTCATTTTAATTTAGTCATTGATCATCATAATAAAAAATTAACTTTGTTGTTGCTATAGCCTTTATGTTTGCTTTCTTTTGTGTGTTATAACCTTTTTTTTCAAAGACGTGCATACTCATTCTGAATGAATGGGTATGTTGTGGGCTTATTCACTGCAAACATCAACATGGGTATTAATTTTATTTATTTTGTCTTTTTTTTTACGATGCCTAATATTCTTTGTATTTTTTTAGTATGATTCAGTGTTTTAAGTTTTTTACATTTGTTATATTACAAGTAATTTGAATATAATTTTACCGTGTTCTTTTTTTTTCTTACAGATTCAGAAGTGAAGATCAAGTACATATTATTTGTATTTATCAATTTATGAATTATTCATAATAAAGGCATAGGAATTTTGTTACGATTATGAGGTTATTTGTTTAATCAAACATACTTTTATATCAGAATATTAAAATATATTATTTGTAATTCCACTTAAACTATAATATTTTACAATTCATGTATTTTTTTAAATAAATATGATCATCAGATTGATGATATACTATTGGCTGTAGGAACAAACGTATATCCTAACAATTTTACTATGTTTGGATGATAATAGCATCAGAGGCATTCATTTTTAACTCGTCAATGTAAAATAAAGTTATAACTAAAGAGAGGGTTGGCTATCTGAACTGATGTAGTACTGTACTTCGACTGCCCTATCATCGGCTTTATGTATGTTATAACGGCTTGGAATCATCAAAAAGACCGCAATTAACTGATGATCCGTGAAATCGGCTTGCGTTCCTTCTTTTAAAAAAAAAAAAAAAAACAGACCCGGATTAACGTTGTCATTTGATAGGCCGGGTTGGGGAGGCAACCCTAGTACAGAAGAGTGAATTGTACATATTATTTCGAATGAGTAAACCGGTTGTTTACAATGGTCTATTTGAAATGAGCAGCACATTATTCGAATGGATAGCACACTATTTGAAATGGGTAGCACATTGTTTCAAATGGGTAACACGCGACTTAGGTAGCACACTATAATGCGTACCACTTTTAGTACTTTTAAGTGGTTAGCACATGTGTTTAATTTGGTATTACCTAGATCGTTCAATGGAATGTTGATACCGGGAAACCTCTTTAAAATCTCCGAAAAAGTACACCAAAGATAGGCCTCATAGTGACTGTGAAAGATGTCGAAAAATATAATTATGTAGATCGAATATGGGCTGCAGATACTGCACATAAAATTTTCAATAAATTTATAATTAAACACCGTACATTTTAATGGCCCATTTCAGCCTTCTTTTATATTCATAAGCCCGACAAAATGACCCTTTCTAGTCCTATTCTGTAGTTGCGTGCAAGATTTCCTTGTTGTTTCCCAATGTGTATCAGGACATTTTACACCTATAAAGGGCTGATATCTCATATATCAAGAGACACCAGGATGTTCAGTATCAATCAAAAGAAGACAGCTATAGAAATATTGGTATTCAAGTATACTGTATGTTTGATTTTTGTCAGTCCAAGTGTTCATATGTTAAAGAATTAATTTTACATTTAAAGATTCACATAGCAAGTGGAATGAAAGTTGACTGTCCATTTGGTCGATGTACAAGAAACTTTTAAATAAGAATCTTCATTTTCTTCCCACATATCACGTTGTCATAGTGTTCATGATATAGCAGCAAAACATGTTTGTTGGCCAGGCTTTTTTGATTGTACAACTTCAGACCAGGAAAATAAGAAGGTGATGATGAACTTGGTTATTCTGCAGACACTGATATAGATTATGATTCTGAAAATCACTCTTTTGACGTAACAGAATACACAAAATACATTGCACTATTCTTACTAAAATTGCAGGGGAAGTTTGAGACGGTAGAACAAACTTTTACTGTCTATCTGATTCTAAAGCATGTTTCATTTTAAAACCATCTTCAATGACATGAACTACATCAACTTTGTTTGCATCAATTGGCATATGGCCTTAAAGAGATGTTGCATTTCTATCAAATGCGCCTTTTCCGTCTTGTGGATAAAAGAAATCCTAACCTCCACATTTACCCTTGTCTCTTTAGCAATTTTTTTGTTGCAGGTAGTGTAGCAGCCAGCATTATCGTGTAGTGTAGCAGCCAGCATATGTCAGTGTCTGCAGAATAACCAAGTTCATCATCACTTTCCTCTTATTTTCATGGTCTGAAGTTGTATAATCAAAAAAGCCTGGCCAACAACATGTTTTGCTGCTATATCATGAACACCATGACAACGTGATATGTGGGAAGAAAATGAAGATTCTTTTTGAAAAGTCTATCTGATTATACAGCATGATTCATTTTAAAACCATCTTCGATGACATGAACTACATGAACTTCGTTTGCATCAATTGACATACTGTATGGCCTTAAAGAGATGTTGCATTTCTGTAAAAAATGCTCCTTTTCCGTCTTGTGAATGAAAGAAATCCTAACCTCCACATTTATCCTTGTCTCTTTAGCAATTATTTTGTTGCAGGTAGTGTAGCAGCCAGCATTGTCGTGTGTTCAATATACAGATGTAAGCTTAGGAATTACACTCTTTAGCCGTGAGACTACATCTTTCATTATTGCTGTTCTGGGCTTGTCTTTGGAACACTGCAATGCAATAAAAATGTGCTTAGAAATTCATCGTCCAAAAACTCTGCTTGATATTCTCTGAATTTACCATTGTAAAAACTGTATTGCCCAATCCTGAATTATCAGGATGACGTGTTTTGGTCAATCAGTTGCAGTATGTATAATTTGTCCCCTTACGTCTTGGTTAATGCATCCCAAATGGTGTGATGCCACCAAGGCCTATAATAAGCATCATTTCTTCTAGCTTGTCCCTATCAGCACTCATGAGTCCTGAGTTTTAGCTCTAAAACTTCTTCTAGAATCTCGCAGGGATGGGGATTACTTTGGTAACATGACGTTAAATGGCAAAATATTAGCAAAGCCATACATAGTGCAGCAATTTAGACTTTTGGGAAACAAAAGTCGAAAGACTGGTATGAAGACTCTACCTCTGTACTAAATCCGCTCCGGGATATCAAGAGACGAGCCTTTCTGCATAACAAACATTATCCCACCAGAGGCTCCCTAGCAGCTCTAAGGAAAGCGAGGAATTCATTCCAGCACAAGGCACGCGAATGTGCTAATCAATACTGGCAACAAATATGCACCCAGATTCAAACAGCATTGATACTGGAAACATCAAAGCAACGTATGACAGAAGAAATTGTGCACCGCAAATCATTTCCCTTGAAATCAAAGGATGATACAATTTTGTATGAGAAAGATGATCAATTAACACGATGGGCTGAATATTTTTATGAGCTGTACTCCAATAACGAGTTGATACAGTATCACTTGATGCTCTCCAGTCCATCAACTCTCTTCACATGATGAATCAATTGAAGAGCTTGAGGAAACCATCGATGCACTCAAAAACAGGAAAAGACAATATTCCGCCAGAAGTCGTTAAGTACTGTAAGGCATCGTTACTTCAACTATTGTACGAGCGTCTTCTGTCATGCTGGCAGAGTGGCAACATACCTCAAGACATAAGAAACTCTAAGGCATTCTAAGCACCCGCTGGATATGCCACTGGGATATAAAGAACTTAGATGATTATGACTGATTCTATTTACTGATGACAGATATTTACAGTTTGATGTATACTGTACTTTTTTCTTCTTTCTTCAGACACATCTTATGGCATGTGTGAGCACAAAATTAAGGAATGATAGGCTGAGGAAGAAACGGAAAAGTCCGGATAAGCAACTTGGCGAAACTCCAAAAGCTTTGAAAAGGGTTGACATCAAAGTTCCTGTTAACAGTTCAATATCGAATCTTACAGAAGATGATTACAAAGAGCATAATAAAATGATGGCTAAAGAAATGATGAAGTCATCTGTGAAGCGCAATGATAGTCATCTGATGATTCTGTTGAAGGCGAGTGTTAAGGCCAGGTCACACCAACACCCGTAACAATACCGATACAATAAAAAAATATTGGTACCGTGTTAATTATTATTATTGTTGATTATGATTATCGTAAATGAAAATATTGTATCGGTCAATTAGCTTCTGAAACTATTTTTTTTTATTGTTAACATGATTGTTTATTTTTCTAAACAAAATGATCTAATTGCACATATATTAGAATGTTAAAAAAATAAAATGTTGCAATATGGACCTTAGTTAAATCTCAACTGAGGCAATTTGGATTAGGCCAATGATTAATAACATCAATAGATAATCCCTTACTGTTTTCTTCCGATTAGTGTTTTGAGATCTTTTCGTGCACATGGGACCGATGGCTTAACAACCCATTTTTGGATTTGAACAGGTCTAAAATGTTATGTGTGTGTTTTGTTTTTTTTTTGGGGGGGGGGTCTGAACAGGGTCTAAAATGTTATATGTGTAATATGGACCTTAGTTAAATCTCAACTGAGGAAATTTGGATTAGGCCCATGATTAATAACACCAGTAGACAATCCCTTACAGTTTTCTTTCGATTAGTGTTCTGAGATCTTTTCGTGTACATTGGACCGATGGCTTAACAACCCATTAGAAGGACGCGTTAATGAGAGTAAAGTGTCTCACCTAAGGAGACAAAGATCAACGACAAACGACATCAATGAGTAAAACAACAAAACATAAAGTAAATAACAATGCCTATTCCTATTGCACATGAATATACATTTGGTGTATTTTCTCTTGCAGGAAACTCACACACACAGGAGAAATAAAATAAAATTTGACCCAAACTACAACACCAAGTGTATCATGGCTGACCTCATTCAAGAAGTGCCCTGTTTGAAGTCTGCTGATTTTGTAAGTTTTAATCAACATATATATATATACAGATAAACTGTGGGCAACTGAAAATTGATTTTTGTATTGCGGATCGTCCAAAAATAACCGTGAAACAATAATGTTACACGTCAAAGCATACGACTTCTACATTATTTGTTTTATTAAAAAAAACCACAAACATCAATACAGTATTACAAAACACAAAATCAACGTGCAATATTACTATGTATGCCATATGTATATATGTTTTAAAATTGTCTTAAGGCCGATTCCTACTAGATGAATTTATTAGCGCAAATGAAAAGCGTGTATGCATGCGCAGATTCAATTGTAAATCTGCGTAGTGGAAAAAACCTTTAAGGACTGCTTGAATGTTGTACTGTAGTTTGCATAGAGCTTCATTTACATGAAGTATAAGAGGATTTTTATGCATTAGGCATTAACAAAGTCACCAATATTTAGGGAACTTGTAATTTTTGTAAATTCCAAATTAGAGGAGTAAAATTATTGGTGATCCGCAACTCTTGCGGATCACCTCTTGTTATTGTCAGGATCCTTTTTTTCTTTTTATTCTTCTTTCTTTCTCCCCATTACTTGTTCGCACAATATCCCAAAATTGCCGAGAGCTACAGTACAAACATGGCAGTTTCAACGAACATTTGGTTTGGTCTGGATTAGTCAATGTGATTAAACTTTTTAGGAAGCTGCACAGCCTTCAGGTGGGAAGCATAGTTTTTGCTTTTACGAAATAATGAGTTAACATGTCAAATTAACAATGTAAGAAAATAAAAATATTTTAGCAAACGTAGTAACACTACAGTAAATTGTAATTGTATAATCCAAAATATTTAGGCAATATTTAATAAAATACCTGTTGGCCTAGGCCTAGATTTATTTTTTAAGGTAATTTTTTTTTTAAATTTATACTCTATCCTATAAATAACATTTTGCAAAAATGGAAAAGTGATGTACTCAACTGTATATTAAAATTAATTTAATATAAACAAAAATCATTCTATAGTGTAAGCTACTAGGCTAAGCTAATGCCTAAGGCCTAGTATAATAATAATGGGCGGAAGAGAAACTTTTCAAAATTATTTTTTGCGAAAATTTTGCATACTCGTGTATGGGCCAGCATCGTCGCCAAGTTTCTGGACTGGTTTCCAGAATCACCGTATAATACATGGGAAGCCATGAAGGAGCGCATTGACTATCTCAAGAAAAAATATAGGACGGCGAAAAAAATAAATAATCCCAGCGGATAGATTGTCTCACCAAGACCTAGCACATTTATTAATGCTCCATATAAATCGGCCATTGAAACAAACCGAGTAAACAAGTGAAAAAAATGACAAAATTACTCAAAATCAAGACACTAGCAAACACGCGTGAAATTAATCAAGATGTTTGTGTGTGACGTTTTATTCCAGGTCACAGCTCATGCGTAATTGCCTGACAGCCTGAGGAAGGTCATTCACTGTGATGACATGGGAAGTTTACCCGACTCGCGCTGTTCGCATTGGACTTTCCTGCTAGGTAAAACTAACCTGGTCAGTTTTCCTGGGCAAGCGGGACTCGGTTAAATTAACCGCGCGGCTTGGGTAAGTTTCCTGTCAGGTAAACTTCCTGTGCTGTTCGCACTGGACTAATTATGGTAAAACTAGCCAACGTGTAACCAAAAAAAGTCCAGTGCGATTGTGGCTTTAGAAAGCTAAAATTCAAATTTAAAAAAAAAACAGGCCTACCAATCTCGTTCTTGCCTCAAATGTAAATTTTCAGGTAGCCCCAAAGCAACGAGTTCCCGGGCCCTGGCCCGATTGCGAGCAGGTACGTAGGCTACGGCATAATCGCCTCCTTCCTGCGCTCTAGGCCTATCATCATCAGCAGCAGCAGGCCGCGGATCGTTTTCGAAAACTCTTCTTATGTCTTGCCTCCTCCAATTATCGGCAACATCATGCTCATCATCTGATGTAGAAGACGACGAAATTCCCTCAACATCTCTTGCCATGATAACTTAGGTTTTCCGTTATTGAAACGAATATTAGTTCTTATTTATTTATAACTACCGAAATCAGCGCAAAAAAAAAAGATGGCGTGTGAATCGAGCAAGCTGGGCGATTCTTGCGTATGCGCATTATCTGTTCGTATGTATAGCTTGGTTAGGCATGTTTCTGATAATTTCGAGAAAGACGGGCGTGAAAAACGAAATTAAAAATCAATTTTAAAAATAATTTGGAGAAAATATACATTCATTTTAGTCATTTACGATAACTTATTCATTCAAGAATGAAATTGAGAAGCAGATAAGTAAACATCAACATAGTATTGAGTCAATTAATGATTTACTCCAAAGGTTCTATCTTTCCGTGACGTCACAGAAAGATTTTACTACATTTCCCAGGGCTCATATTGAGGGTTGCCGTTGTTTACAAAAAATTATTATGGTAGTCAGCAGTGTTTCACCGTGAATACTCAATGTTGATTACATTAATTTAAATTTCTATTATCCGTTTCATATCCATTTTAAAGGTATACTGCTGTGGATTCTAAACAAGACTAGAGATTATTTAGATGGTATGCCTGAAGAGAGCAAAGAAAAATACTTCAGCAATGCACAAAAGCAGCAGAAGTCTTTCCTACAACTATATGAACGGAAAAGCAAATCAATTAAGGAGAATGTTGCCTAACAACTTTCACTTGGTAAAGCCAAGAAAGAAGCAAAGCAGAGAGCTTAACAAAGCAAGCAACAGAAAATACAGCCAATGCAGTGAAGATATGTGGCATGATCTGTACATCAGTGGAACATTGTTACCGAGTTGAAGGCAAGTCTGTCAAGTGCGAAGGAATTTGAGCAAGCATTTAATTGCTCAAATAAAACACTGGAAGACATCATGCAAGGGAAGTGTAAGAAAAGATCTCTTTTTCCTTCCAAGCAGGGTAAGAAACTTTCTGTCCTTGAAATTGAAGAAAATTTACATGTAATCATATCTCAAAGTTTATGACAGGTGCCGATGGTGATGATGAAGTACCTACCACACTTCTAACCAGACTTCTAAAATGAGAGAAGAACAGAGAAATGTTCTAAAACAAAAACTTCTTGCAAAAGTATCATGCCAAGCAAAAAGAAACACAAAGGTCCATTTCCTGGAGATAAAGTCATCCAAAAAAGGATAAGGCGTACATTTGTCGATTCTGAAGATGGTAAACTTCTTGATTGAAAGGGTACTGTCATCAGAAGAGCAACCATTGAAGGTATTGATGAGTTGGTGGAAGCAAGTGAAATATGCATTCTACACTATTATGTACGATCCTCCTTTTCAGGAGCTCTTGTATTATCCACTAGAAAGGAGTGGGGTTAAGGTGTATTAAACCTCATGTAAATACATGCCCTACATACACAAATATACATGATCACTCATTGTTATTACTACTCCTAATTTTGTTTTTCTTGAATTCTAATGGTACTGTTTTTTCTTTGGTTTCTCAGGTACACTCAGAAAAAGAGGAACAAAACCTATATTTAAGATCTGAAAATGAAATATGTACTCACACACAATAAACATGAATTTGTAGCAGAATTATTACATTTGTATATCAATTCATGAAATGTGCAATTTAGATGTAATTGCAATTTGTAATATTTGTTTACATGACTATTATTTCTGTAATGTAAAATTGTGTATTTGTAATATAATGTTTTTCTGTAATAGACATTGCATTTCTTGAAATGTTAATTTTTTTTTCAAGATTAATGTACTATGTTGAAAAGATTCAAATTATTTAATTGTTTTATGTATATTATAAGCCTAATGTTTGTGTTCAAATGATAATGCTTTTTACCTACTGTAATGTGCAAATTAAGTGCAAATGTAATGTGTAATTTATAATTTATAATGTTTTTTATAGTACTGTATTTTTAGTATAGGCATAATGTATTTGTTGAAGTATTAAATGCTTTTTACTAATACTTTTTGTATTAATGTGGAATTTTGGTACAAATGTAATACATATTTTCATATAATGCTTCATGTATATAGGCCTAATGTGTTTTTTTAAATGTTAATGCTTTTTACCAATTTTATCAATTGTTGATAATTATAAAATGCAGCTTCAGTCACATGTTTTGGTGACTGTAATAATAATAGTGCATGTATAAACATGATTTAAAAATGAATCCTAAAACAATATTGATAATATAACCCATTTATCAATTAGAGGAAAATTCAATAGAAAAGTATTTATATTTTTTTTTCTTTCAGACATATGCTGTTTTCACTGACATTAAAGTAAAAAATAACACTTGGCATTACAAATATTTCAAGTAAATAATTGCTATGTAATTTACATAAAATGCATAATTAGGATATTTTGCTTATGATAAATGATCTTGAAATCAATTACAATCAAACATGTAGAATATATGTACCAAGTTTTATTTTCATAAGTTGTTCCAGCTGAAGTATACATCATTTATGCATATGTAATTAGGTAACTTTATATAATTTATGCATATTAATTAGGATAATTTGCATATCTCTGTTCCATATGATAGGGAAAATTGGTTAAATTGAAGTTCTATAAATATACACTCTATGTCGCATTTTAAAGGCAAATCATGTATGCATATTTAATTAGGAAATTTCATAATATATGCATATTAATTATGATAATTTGCATACTGCTGTTCCATATGATATGAAAACTGGGTGTTATTGAAGTTCTATGAATATACAATATACGTACCAAGTATTATTGCCATGAGTTGTTGCATTTTAAAGTAAATAACTTATGTATATTTAATTAGGTAATTTCATATAAAAATGCATATTAATTAGAATGTTTTGCATATTACTATTCAAAATTATTTCAGTATTATTAAGTTAAAGCTCTATAAATATACATTATGTATATCAAATTTTATGGCCTTAAAAATTCTTGCTGTTCTGAGTTTATCACCAAGCTGCATCCATTTTAGCTAAAAAATTATATCACTAGGTAACATTTTAAAAATAGTGTGCTATACTACTACTACTACTACTATATCACTACCACTACTACTAATTATTTCTACTACTCTAGCTAACTACTTTACTACTATTCTAGTCTAGGCCAGGCCCTCCCATTTTAATAGTAAGGCATTACTACATAGGCTGTAATCGGGCCTAGGCCTGCCCGTAGTACTTATAATTAAGGCGACGCCTGAGCCTGAGGCTACCTACCTCTGCAGACAGATAGGCCTAGCCAGCTTCCAAAGTCCCTGAGCTATTGGCCCGGCCCTAGTACTACTACTAGCCTAGGCTACTATTTTTAGCACGCCAATACTCTAGGGTACTCGTCTAGTATCTATGTCTAGGCCTAACCTGTTATACATTAAGATTATGTCAACCTGAAACTGCTCTCTTTGACATCTT
Source organism: Anneissia japonica (assembly GCF_011630105.1). NCBI lineage: Eukaryota > Metazoa > Echinodermata > Crinoidea > Comatulida > Comatulidae > Anneissia > Anneissia japonica. The sequence goes on along the minus strand of NW_022747029.1, from coordinate 264,396 downwards.
GACCGTACACACGTGCGCTCATAATTTCCCCAGAACAAGTGAAAGCAAAATGGGGAAAAACTTTTGCGTCAACAGAGGGAGACATCTAGGACCTACTGAGACCGAGGAAGAAGAGACTACCGTATAAGACAGAATACAGCCGCGAGAACATTGTTTAAATATTCATCAGAACATAGAGAAAATCTATTTTCTCTATGATCAGAATAAGTATTTCGTCATCAGCAAATTATGCATGACTATTTCTAGTATCTTTGCTAGTACTGTACAATGGATCGACTCGGTTCGCCTGTGATATATTTGCATGGAACGCCAAGTAGGCGCAAAGCTGTGTATGCTGTACAGCAGGCCTACGTGACTGTGTGGTTACGCTATTGCTGCTACAGTGGTTTTAAGAAAATCAAGGCATTATTATGCTGCCATTAGTTTTCCAAAAGTTGATTATATTAGGTTTGTGTAAGTCCCGTGTAAGTTAATAATTAATAATTTAGATGGCATATATTTCGTTTTATCTATCTGAAACAAATTAATGGAAATTATTAAGCAATCATATGTTGATAATCAAACCTAATGAAATGGGTTTTATTATTTGTGTGTGTGGTTAATTTATTGCTGCTACAGATCCATGATTTCGTGTTGTATTATCAGGTCTTTATGCTGCAAAAATTCAATGGCATTAATACTGCGATGAGTTTGCGAACAAAACAGTGGATTTTATTAGGTTTGTGTAAGTTAATAATAATGTTTTAAGATTCATATATTTCGTGTTATTTATTTGAAACAAACAAACAAACAGTGGATTTTAATAGGTTTGTGTAAGTTAATAATAATGTTTTAAGATTCATATGTATTTCGTTTTATCTATTTGAAACAAACGAACAGTGGATTTTATTAGGTTTGTGTATGTTAATAATAATGTTTTAGGATTCATATATTTCGTTTTATCTATTTGAAACAAAGGAATTTATACGTTGATAATCAAACCAAATGATTTTATTATTTTCATAGTACAGTGTCGATGCATATTATTGAACAAGAAGAAGAATAATGTTGATAACATTATAGCCTATACTGCCGAATCAGTGGATTTCTATTATATATTTCGTTATTATTATCAAAGCTTACAGTATTTGATGCTTTATATTTCGTTGTGTATTAAGCCTATACGTTCTTAAACACACACACACACACGAAATACATCGTCCTAAAATCAAGAACTTTAACTGTAAACGCCTATTGTGGTCGATTCGTGCTGTTTTCGAGGTTGCGCCCTCTATGTTTGAAAAGGTAAAATAAAGGTCACAGACCGAAGCATGTGTGTGGAAGAAGGTCTCTCCAAAGATACTAGAAATAGGCCTACCTTTGGTCTCCCGTAGCAGGACGAGAAAATAGGAAAAAAAGTATAGTTTTCTTTCATAATAAGATGAGAGAATGTCAAAATGCATGCTGAGTTTTTCTGGGTTATGGAGCCTAGAATTATTGTAAACTGATTGGTCATAATTGTTATACGGAGAAGGCAAAATTTTACGGTAATTTCATACTTCAATAAGGCCACGTAAAATAAAACAATTGGTTAGCATCCCCGCCCGACCGTCGGAAAAGCCCCAGAAGAAAAGCCCCCGACCTGAAATTTTTTTTTTTTTATTTGTTTACGAAACACTCAAAAACTCTATCTCCCGAAGGCAATTTATATAGGCCTAGGCTTGTTCCGTCCGAACGCCAGCCGACTGGGCTTATCCCTGCAGCAGGGTTGCCATTTGGCCTTTTTGACGACCAGATTCCTCAAATCTGGCCGTATAAAAATTTGCCTGGCCGTAACGTTTGAAAAGTCACGGCCAAAATATATTTGGCCGAATTTTTAAAAAGTTTACTTTTTTTTTTCAATAGGCCTAATATAACGTAGACTTGTTTTGGATATGTTGTTTTTGTTTTCTTAAATTCATATTTGATTGTAATCATGTACCTTTGTTTGCACTTGCTGCCTGCTTCCCGGACCCCTTTAGCCAATTGGACGTAAGAGAGTTTATTTAAAAGATAACAGTTACTTAATTTTAATTGTTCGGATGAAATAGTTTTTTTTTATATGAAATTTCCTCGTTTAAGCTTTATGAAGACAGTTCAATGCAAGTTTATACCATATATTGTGTGTGTTTGAATATGTTCCATCCTAGTGGAGGTTCTATCTCTTTGGAATCTCTTTTGAATATGAATTAAATACTGTACTTTAATTAATTTATTATTGCCCACTTGAATTGTATAGGCCTAGGTGCTGCTGTTCTTTATGTAGAACTCGATGTGACCATTCGGGTCCGGATCATTCGGTCAACTATGTTGACCTAAACATTTCACAAATAAATATTAAGTAACGCGTCAGTGAAATAAGTATTCACACAAATATTTAGTACACTCTCTAATGACTCAATTACCTACTGGTACTTGTAGCGTCTGATTTCAGACATTCGGTAACCATTGACATTATGTTGGCGTTAAAAGACTGCATATTGTGATGAGGGACCTGTGTACAAACAATTACCAAACACAAAAAATATGGAAAACTGAATGCTATTTACAAAATATTCTATTTAATGCTTATGAGTGAAACTTTCTTTGATAAATTGGCTTCTATTCAGTTGAATTTTTTCTACATGATTATTTATATATATATATATTTTAAATAAAACCAATTTCTTTTAATTATAAATACATTCCCCTGAATTCGAGATAATTCGTTTTCACGCATAGATGTGCTAAATGCGTGAAAAATTATGGATCACGCATGTGTTTCTGCAAAATGTGTGTTTCATCCAAAATCACTTTGAAATGCGAGACAGTTGGTAACTATGCTATAGATCGACTACAATGTACCTTAATATTTAATACATTTAAATCAAATTTAGAATAATCTTCATAATGTGACTTTAAAAAGCAGAGGGGGAAAAAAGAAAAAGTAAATAAAGAAAAATTGATCGCCCAAACGCATCAGAAGTTTTTTTCGGGCGTCTAGAAAACAAAAATTTCTCGAAGATGGTGTTATCTTTTTCGGTCCCGGCCCTTCCCCCCTTCGGACATCTGTGGATTCGCCCCTGAATTGGCCTACATGCCAACAACTAAAGAACATAAACTATTTATAATGATGTAGCTGGGCATGTATTTTATAGTGATAATTAAAAGATGAAAAATAGTGAAAGTTTAACATTGTTCTGTGTATATCATTTGAATTTCTTAAATTTCGAACGAATGACCGCTGATTTTCGTGTAATTATGTACCCACTTTTGTCTTCTAATCGGATTAAAATCTGGCCGAATTTTGGCCGATCGAAAACAAGTTTGGCCGTGAGATGGCGTGTGTTTGGCCGTGAAGACTGTCGACTATCTGGCAACCTTGCCCTGCAGTTCCATTCCATCATCCTAGGCCTAGCCTAGTCCTTGCTTCTATCTAGAAAAGGCCTAGTTTTATAGTAGTACAAAAAGAGTGTATTTGTATACACGGTACAGCCGATGCAAAGCATTAAGATTTACTCGGGATTAGGTTTATATTAGCAAACTTAGCTCCGATCCGATGCTTATCGGCTCATGCTTTGTACAGAAAAGCCAAGTCGGCCAATCAGCGCGTTGGTATTTCCATCACTTTGGAAGTAGACATCCACAGCGCGAAAGAGAAACAAGGAGGAACCGCTCTGTGGTGGCCGGCGACAAGACATCAAGACAAGACAACAAACATGGCTGCGCCCATCAGTTTAAAAAGTGTGGCATGTTCACTTCTTACCTGTGTGCAATATTTCACGAAATAAAATTTTAAAGATAAACTAAATAAAACAAATATTTCACGCTATTTCATAGGTAGGACAGCATAGATAAATTTATTACTGGAAATACAGTGGCGAGATAGTACATGCGTATATTAGCGAGCGATCCGTCCGGCCGTCTTTTGGACTGCCTACAATTATTTAGGACAACATTTACTGTGACGGCTTGGCCTAATCAGCTTGGCCTAGCCCAATTGGGCCGGGTCTACCTTTAGCAAATTCTTTATATATTCTTCAAATCTATTGAATGTTACATTAAACTAAAGGTAAATCATATTTACGTTTGATAAAAACAACATTTATTCATTGAATGTAAGTTTTCGTACCAATTCGGTGGGGATTCCTAACGATGGGCGTGGCCCGCCATCGGCTCAGTGCCACGCCCACTGGCTTCCATTTTGGAAAAACAAAATAGGCCGTCTATTTTGTTTTTCTGGCGAAACCCCTGCATGGCATCAATGATGACTGTTGTGTTGTTCCAACAACAAACTCAGTATGGTCCATTTATAATTAATGTCCAGCAAACAAACTTAAACACAAAGCATATGGAATATTCACATGCTGGTACAGTGACGTGATGTTTCCAAACAGCTGGTCCAACTAGAT
>NW_022747029.1:258189-259961 GCF_011630105.1 Anneissia japonica | reverse complement strand
GTTTCTCAGCATAAACATAGCACATGATACTAGTCAAACTCATTAACAGTATTCACTATTGAGTATTATCACTATATGTACATACTCAATCACATAAACAATCACAAATAGTAATACAATTCTACAAAATGCCAGTTCAAAAATTACGTTTCTGTTTATGAATGGACAATGAATGATTATACGACTATGACAAACTTCAATCTTCTTATTTTGCTGTTGTTATTTTTATTTTCAATTTCACATCCAACAGCAATTACAATCGCCACTTAGGATGGAATGCTTTATAAACCTGTTATCGATATCATCAGTTCTGTAAACATATACAATGTTGCATGTTTTAAAACTTCATATATAGGGATTTCAATATGACTGTTATTTATATAGGCAAAGCTTATCTGCTTGCTATAGATGAATTACATGATTTCTTGTATCCAATTTTGGCCTCTGTTGTTTTCCTCTTCTTTGTTTTGCTAATTTTCCTTCCGACGCTGGTTTTTCACGTTCGACAAGAAAAAAAAACCTCCCTCCCTACCATGAAATTTGATACCAAAAGGATGCTAACCAATAATTTTTTTTTTACTTGGCCTAATGTTGTCAACATCAGGCATTCTATGGTACAGTACTTTATATTATTTGTAATGCTCATAAACCACAGTTTGGATGACTGATAATAATGATGTTATTAATTGTTAACACAAGTATAATGGTACATATATAAAGTTGAATTACTGTTTGATATTTATTTGCTTTGTAGCAACGTACACAATCACTCACTCTCACTCTCTGATATGGTTGTATGGTCGTTTGTTGGATGCTGAAGGAAATAAAGGAGTTGAAGTTTAGCGACTAGTCGTTCTGGTTATTTGTTACTCTCCGTCACGACCGATCAACGCCCTTCATTGAGAAGATAACAATAGAAATAGGCCTACACGTTTCCGTGGTTACGCTTGTACTGGACACAAAACATGCTCATTCGTACAGAACGAGTGTACACAGTGTCTTCCGAATAATGAATCACCTATAATGCGAATTCACCAACTGATCAAAAGAAAAGTTCGAATGTAGGTAAGAATGGCCCCGGAAAAAATGCCCCAGAAAAAATGGCCCCGGAAAAAAGTGGCCCCAGTAAAAATGCGCCCATATGACAGGTAGGTAAAAATGGCCCCAATGAAAAATTCGGTAATAGAAATGATATATTTTTTTTTAATCTTCAAATATTTAAATACTGTATATTTAGTTATGTAATCAGAAACTACAGTTACACCTTATTTTACAGGAACCTTAATTTGTTTATTTGTTATTTCATTTGTTTTATGAAATGACAATAATAATAATAATATTGGCAATAAATTGTTACAATACTGTAACTTACAAAGCAACTTTTAAAAAATAGTAACATTGCATGCGTTAAAAAAGATGCTGTTAAATTAGTATTAGAAACTTCTTAGTAGGAATACATACAGTACAGTAAAATGTACAATATGTCAGCGAGTTCGTCAAACAAGGTATAAAAAAGTCTCGCCTTGGGTAGCATCTTTTTAAAGAAAATCATTAATTTCATTAAAAAAAACACAAGTTACTGATTGATGAAATAATTCTATTTTAAATAAGAAATGATTATGCACAGTAAAGGTAACATAGAACAACATTATATTACAAGATCATTATATTAGTGCTACTGAAACTGTTAATTATTTCAAGGTTTTATCCAAGTGCAAATCCAAGTTTGATTGCTTAATTAAATAAATGCTTTGGATCAAAGAACTGAAACC
>NW_022747029.1:254918-257841 GCF_011630105.1 Anneissia japonica | reverse complement strand
CACATATATTAGGCAGGATGTATTTGTTTGGAAAAGAACCCACTCTTTTGTGAAATTAAGAGGTTTATAGGTGAAAATTGTAAATTTAGAAATAAGTTTTATTTTTTCCTTTGAACTGAGATCAATATGTGATTTTTTTTTAAATTTCTTTAAAAGCATTTGCTTTTTAACAATTACAGCAGATGCAAATAATATTCTGAGAGATAATCGAAAAACAATGGCCATTGAAGAACATTTTTTGATAGTAGAAATAAAAGTTTTAAAAACGTTATTTCACTAACAAAGTAGAGGAATGACATACAGTATACAGTACTTCAACTACCAAAATATGCAACTCATAGATAACCACAAACTTCACTTTTGTTAACTATCAAATGAATTAACTTTACGTTATAAACAGTGCAAATAAACAGTAGTTAAAGCATGTGGATCAATTGTGTGTTTGAATCACAAGTTCATGTATGGGAAAAGGGAGAGGCTTACTTCTCGCAAACTTAGCAATAAATTGTCTGCTTAGAGTTTATTCAAATTTTTGACATTCTTTCCTTGTCTCCGATAACATTCCTGAATCAGCGGCGTACAAAGACTTCGTCTCCGATAACATTCTTAAATTGGCGGCTTACAAAACTTTGTGTCTTTAGTCTCCCAAGAGTATTCTATTGTGGGAATGTTTCTCACTGAATTAATTGTTACTAGGCAACTAAGTACTGGCAGCTTAAATTTTTTTCAAGCAATAAAGTTTTAACTTAAAATATTTTGCAGGATAAAATAAATGACACACAGGTCAAGATTCATCAGAGTAGGAAGACACTAATTAGCTGTGGTCTCTCAATAAGATCATATTTTACTCTTTACAAATAAATTTTCAGTAAAGTAGTAGATATTTCATAATGAAAACTTGAAGACATCTGCTCACTGAACGGTTCACTGCACACCTTAACACAGTAAATGAGTCAAAACGGGACCCTATTTTCTCACAAAATCGACTATATAATTTGAATGGTTTCGTTTGGTAATCTGGGGCGGTCGGATTATAAAACTAGATGTTTTAAACTTTATAATCATCTATATATTCTTACAATTAATGCAAAATTGAGTGATCATTTTTCTTTCAAAGTTGACTACCTGGAAGCCTATTGCTCTCTTTAAAGCCCGCTTGACAATATTAACATCCATTTTGATGGGGTGCGGACGGGGTTGTAAATCTTCATCCTCTTATCAGCACAGAAATCCTTAGGTTCAGAAATATCCTATCCTTTTTTCATTTCCTTCAACTCCCTCTCTGCACCTATAAATTGCTACCGTTGTCAGACATACTAATCTTCGGGCTTCCTCTCACAGCTAGGAATCCACATAACCCTGCATAAATTCCATCGTAGAGCAATCCACAGCTAGTTTTAGGTGTACCGCTCTTGAGTTAAGACAAGTGAAAATTACCCGATAGTGCTTGATTACCTTGTAAAGGCTTATATTTACATCATAGGGACCAAAATAGTCACACGATGTGCTATAGAATGGCAGTGTGAAATGTGATAGACGTTGTTCTGGCATGTTGGCAATGAACTGTGATTCAACCTTGCTCTTCTTTTCTGCATACTACGCACCAGAACTTGATGGTTTTTGGCAATCCTTTGTAGACCAATTACAATATTTTCTTCTAACTTTGGCCGAAGTAGCAGCTCATATATGGTAACGTTTTTGCCACTTTTTATCATTTGCTAGTCTAGCTATCACGAAAGCAGCGAACTAAAGTAAAATCAACCCCGCTGTACAAGTAGTTTGGATCGACTAATTAAAAACATTGGGTTTGTTTCATTTTTCATTATGGTGTTAAATACTAAAATTCAATTTACACAGTCAATATTCTTTTGTTAAAACTTGCATTTGAACACATATTTAACAGTACACATAGTACAATGTAAAGTGAATAAATGTTGACATCTCTCTTTCCCTAGTCCACGCTTTCGTGTTGGCGGGATTGGCTTTGCCCTACGCTACTCCACTAAGGAAATTTCCAAACGGTCAAGACTATAAATTGCATTTTTTTTTTTGCAGAAAATAGCCTAATTGCTGCAAGTATCTTGTATTGGGACATTTGTTTTTTAATGTAGGTAATAAAAGCACACAAAAAATCCAACTGATAACTAAATTAGTCCAAATTACATGAAGAAAGAAGTCAAACACTGCGAACACAAGTCAAGCAAACAGAAGTATGACGTCATACCAGCGAATCGGACTATCACGCTTGAGAGATTTTTTGACCCCCATGAGAGGCAATCGTGGATTTGATGGATTTTATATTTTCCTATTTTCCGATAAAACTACCCCAGCTAGCAAAGCGACGTTGGCAAGCGTCGGTAAGCGTCGGGGTCGGATATCTGACGTTGGTGTTTGGTTGCAAAATTTTGTTGGAATTTCACGTTGGCCCAACGTATGAATATATTTGTCAATTTTCCGATGTCGTCCCAACGTTGTTAAGCCGTCGTAAATATTCAGTCTGACTACGGACGTTGGTACAACGTCACGATTTGTTACTGGCCCGACGTCGGCAAACTACTAAAAAGATGGTTGGGTACTACCGTTGGCCCAACGTTGGCTAGAGGTTGTAAATATTAGATGTGATTGTAGACGTTGTCTCAACGCACAGTACGTTGTTGGCCCGGCGTCGGTAAACGTTTGAAGTGGTGGTTGGTTAAAACCGTTGGCCCAATTAACGTTGGTTAGAGGTTGTAAATATTAGGATGTGATTATAGACGTTGTCCCAACGTCACAGTACTTTGTTGGCCCGACGTCGGTAAACTTTAGTGGAGGTTGGTGACAACAGTTGGGCCGACGCTGGTTAGAAGTTGTAAATTTCAAACATTTATACCAACGTCAGTCCAACATAGTACTGTGATGTTGCGACAACGTCTATAATCATACA
>NW_022747029.1:235008-254389 GCF_011630105.1 Anneissia japonica | reverse complement strand
GGGGGGGGGCACTTATAAGATGAATGGGAATATGAATCATACAGATCGGGAATCAAACCTAGGTGGTGGTGGGGTCAACATTCCTCCTTCGGGAAAATTTAGATTTCTAGATGGCTGGAAATGACCTTTCTCGACTTTTGAGCTAGGTGTCTAATGACTTTGTTCTTCAAAATTCAAGGTTTTCCCCCTCTTGAAAACGGTAAGGTAAACTCTCTCATTACAGTAAATAGGCCTGCTATTTGTTTATACCTTAAGAAAATGAGTAGTTGCATATCGTATTCTCTTTTCAATGAATCGATAAGCTCCAAAGGAGGGGGGTCCATCCTAGATGGCGGAAAATGAGCTTTTTCCCGACTCCAGAGGTGTCTTAATTACTTTTAAGTTTTTCAAAATTCAAGGTTTTCCCCTCTTGAAAACGGTCCGGGAAAATTTAGATTCCTAGAAGGCGGGAAATGAGCTTTCCCGACTTCTGGGGTGTCTTTTAATTACTTTTAAGTTCTCGATAAAGGTGTTAACATTACACTTATAAATTTGTAATTGTTGTAATGATTATTAAATTCCGATCAGTTTTATCTTTTCCCAAAAAGAGGAGGGGGACCCGGGGGTCCTCCCCCGGGAAAATTTCGATTCCTAGAAGGCGGGAAATGAGTTTTCGCGACTTCTGGGGTGTCTTTTAATTACTTTTAAGTTCTTCAAAATTCAAGGTTTTTCCCTCTTGAAAACGGTCAGGTAATTTTTTACCATTGCTATTCAGTAAATAGGCCTTAAGTGTATACATACATAAAAATGAATAGTTGCATACGAATTTTCCATGAATCGATGAATCCCAAAAAGGAGGGGGTGGGGTTCTCCCCCGGGAAAATTTTGATTCCTAGAAGGCGAGAAATGAGTTTTCCCGACTTCTGAGGTGTCTTTTAATTACTTTCCCCTCTTCAAAACAGTCAGGTAAATTTTTCTCATTTTTTATTCTATATGTGTATTCATACATAAACAAATGAGTAGTTGAATGCGTATTCTATTAGCCATGAATCGATAAATCCCAAAAAGAAAGGGTGGTCCAGGGGTTTTCCCCCTTGAAAATTTTGATTCCTAGATGGCGGGAAATGAGTTTTCCCGACATTTGAAGTGTGTTTTAATTACTTTTATGTTGTTCAAAATTCTAATTTTCTTAACGTAACAAAAAAAAAAAAAATTTTTTTAAAGTAAAAAAAAAAAAAAAAAAAAAAAAAAAAATCAGCTCACGGATCCTGGAAAGGTAGGTCTAGAATTCTTTTTCTTTTCCCCCTTTTTTTTGTTGCCCAAGGGAGGGGGTCAGGACCCATGACCCTCTTCCCCCATATCCGCCAATGTGAATTGCGAGAAAATGTAACTCGGTCGGGTACTGGATAAACATTCTCTTTCCCATCCTTCTCCTCCTTCCCTCCTTCTTTTCTTGCATTTCCGATCATACAAAAATCTCCAGACATTATATATTTTTTGCCAAAAAGTTCCGCCGGCCATGCGCTATTGGCCCGGCGTTGGTAAACGTTTAAAATGGAGGTTGGTTATAAATGTTGGTCCGACGTTGGTAAGAGGTTGTAATAAATATCAGGATATGATTATAGACGTCCCAACGTCACGGTACTTTGTTGGCCTGATGTCGGTAAACGTTAGTGGAGGTTGGTGACAACAGTTGGGCCGACGTTGGTTAGAGGTTGTAAATTTCAAACGTTTACCGACATCGGGCCAAAAAAAAAAATTGGTTTGTGTGGAAATCGAACACACAACCACCAGGTTTGCTATTCATTATCCACTATCAACTAAACTGCCTTAAAAAAAATGGTTCGTGTGGGAATCGAACACACAACCACTAGGTTTTGCTATTCATTATACACCATCAACTAAACTGCCTTTAAAAAAAATAATAAAAATTAAAAAATTGGTTCGTGTGGGAATTGAACACACAACCACCAGGGTTTACCTCCCTTCGTTTACTTATGCTGGATCAGGGGTAGTAAAATCGGCGATCGTGGGTTCGATTCCCACATGGGGCAAGTTTTTTTTAAAATTTTTTATTCATTTTTTTAAGGTCGTGGGTTCGATTCCCATCATGCTATCCGTCATGAAAAAGGTTTCTTCTATTTTCAGCCTAGTCTCTTCCATGATATTTTCATATAATCGTGATGCCATCACAACAGCCTGCAGCTCTAACCCTGGAATAGTGAGTCGCTTGAAAGGCACTACTCTGGATTTAGCTGTCAAAAATCTGACTTTATATCTCTGTTTTATCTTCTACTTTCCATCGGATATAGGCACAGGTTCCGAATATTCCTTCCCGATGCGTCACTAAATACGCATAATGTAAGTTGACAAATGGCACCTTGTGGTGTTAAACATCTCAGAAACCTCACTTTACTCAATGTTTTCATCTCTCTGAAGAGATCGATCCAGTATACACTTTCCTGCTTTGGACGTTCTGTGTACCAATCCAAACCCAGTTGCCACAATCGTTGAACATTCAGTTTTGCTCTTATCAGAAAGGCTGCCGTAAACCCAACGGGATCAAAGATTCTTGCTACTTCACTTAAAATTTTTCTCTTTGTCAGTTTCAGACATTCTGCGCTGTGTAGATTGGTGTTCAACTTTACTTGATAGCAAAATTCATCCTCGTTGTTGTCCCACACCATTCCTACTATCTTCTCTTCTACTAAACTTTCCAATAAGTCCCCACCCTGATGGTGGGCTTCGCAATTTCCCCAACATTTGCCAGACGTCCATCCTGCTCCAGAACTTTATCTATGTCCTCAGTAAGCTTTTTGCCTTCACCGACGTATATATCGCATATATATAATCTCTCATTAGGACTTTAGCAGCCTCTGAGAACTTTGCTCTTCCTCCTTCAGCTGTACGTTTAAAGGCAACATGTGCCATTGCAGGGGCAGGTTTATCGCCGAAGGTAACTACGTTCTTAACGTACACATCTGGTTCCTGTTGCTACTTCAAACTTCTCCACAAATAACGGTGGACGTGGTCAGCTTCTGGTACTAATATGCGATGAAACATCTTAGAAAACAGATACAGAATTTTCCCTAAATCTCAAAAGCACACCAAAAACCTGTTCAGTAGATCTGGCCCTTTAAACCAATAGTCATTCAAACAGTGTCCTTGATACAAAGCTGAGCTGTTGAAGACGATCCTCACCGTCCGGGGTGCTTTTTTTTCTCTCTTTTCTTATAACTGCATGGTGTGACACATAGTGGAAATGTCCTTTGTATTGCAATACCTCTTTCTCTAATTACTCTCTTGCAAACTTCATCTCGTCCATTTGTTTGTTATATATTGCAGAATATTCCGGATTTCTTGCTAGCTTCCTTTCGGTAGCATATAACATGCGCTCCGCTTGCACTCTATTGTCTGGAAGCGTCTCAAGGTCCTTTCACCTAGGATAGGGCACTAACCATTAATTCCCAACCTTTTTACATGAGTTCCATATCATATCGTACTCCTTGCGGTTTACAATCACATATGCTGCAGTTACGCCCATTGCTTTCATGGTCCACAATTGAGACAGGTCAGTTGCCGGTGATTCTTGTAAGTGTAGTACTCTATTCACTCTGCTATTCTTCGCTGCGTTTGCTCCAAACACTACCCATCCCAACGGTTATTTTCTAACAATGTATCCTGCTAAATCTTTAGTCTCATCTGCATGTAGTTTTACATGATCTATTCCTATGAGTAAGTCAACAGGTCCACTTCTTCTATTAATTTCATCGCTATTTCTGAGATGGGTACATCTTGAACGACACCTCCTATTTTTGGCAGGCCTATTGCAGACACATTGCACTTCTCCTTCTTGATTTCTCTGACTGGCACCTGGTATAATTGTCTCTAGCTCCTCTTCTTCACCACCCACATTGATATATTTACTGTGATGTCCTTCCCTTTTAGCTTTAGGTAATTTGCAAACTCTTAGAGTATAATGCTGATCCGTGCACCACTATCGAGTAAGACATTACCAAGCATAGGCCTTGCGCTCCACTGAATTCTGCAGTCAGAATGGGCAATACTGATTCTATACTCCCCAATGCCACACCAACATGGTTGCTGGCAACTTCTCGGTGAAGCAGGGGGTGATGGAAATACTTGCACTGCTGACCAAATTGCTTTTCTGTGCACCTTTTTCTTCGTCTACAATTATTCATCCCGTGTTCCTTTCCGGCTTGTTTCAAACAATTGAAGCATGCATGGTTATCCTTCAAAAACTGCATCTCTCCGTTTGAGTCTTTGAGATCAAGATCTTACATTGGTCCGTCCAATGATTGTTGCTTTTACATATCCAGCACTTATTCAGGTGTAAAGGAGGATTTTGTTGATTCACAGTTGCTTTGATTCTAGAATCATTTCTCAACGATACGATCCCCCGCGGATGGATTTTCTCGGCAAAAAGTGCTCTTCAAAGTATAACAGAATGCGTATTTCAAGATCTAGCAAACTGATAATACTCAACTGAATGTTTCATAGGTTCTGATAGTATCAGAATGTTGAAATCCCTTAATTACATTGGTATTATTATTTCATCTTACCACAGTTGGGAAAAATACACTGCAGGCTGACTTTAACATGATTGTCCGATGTAGGCTAGAAATCACATGCCATTAATTATTTCAAACTATTGCGATTGTCCGACCTATGGAATACAATATCCCAGCATTCTTTCCTTTGAAAAGGGCATATTAGTTTCTTACTTGAGAAAATTCAACGACGGATTACTCGTTCACATTTTATCCTTCCTTGAGATTCATTTGTCACAAATGATTACTGGTAACTCGATTGCTAAAAAAGTTATCACAAAAGCTAACTCAAGAATAAAATATCTCTACCGTCAAGCCTCGTGCCTTGACTCATATTGTAGGAAAATATTATGCATGTCGTTAATACAACCTTTATTTGACTATGCTTCATCGTCATGGTTTTCAGGTATACAGAAGAAACAAATGATTAGAATGCAAACAACTCAAAACAAAATGATTCGGTTTATTAAAAATTTATGTCCACTGTCCCATATTGGCCAAAGACAATTATCTGAAATTGGTATTCGTAACGTTCAAGATAGAGTTAAATTTCTTCGCTTACGTCGCGTTTTTAAAATTTCTCAAAATACTTGTCCAGTTTATCTAAAAGAAAACTTTAAAAGAATAAACCACAATTATAAAACAAGACATAGCTCCCTTAATTTTAGAATACCGTACGTTACTTCGGTTGCATCTAAAACTTTCTTTTTTAATGCTATAAAAAATTGGAACTCTATGCCGTTGGAAATTAAATCTTGTCAAGTCTTCAATACTTTCAAAATAAAACTTTAAAAATTCTTAAATAATTGTTCAACCGAAGAAGGTAGGGATGTTTTAATGTAAATTTGGTTTTGTTGTTTGTTTCAATTGTCAACAGACCCCATTGGAAATAAGTCTTTGGACTTTATGGGCGTTCCAGGCATCCTTTGTGTCTCTTTTTTTATATGAACTTTTTATCGATTTTATGTATTTTATCTATAATGTATATATTGTTTTTTTTTTATGATGCCAAATTAAGTCAAATCAAATCAAACAAAACGCATTTATGGTATTTATAAATTACAATTTTCAACCTTATTACAATTACAGTACCGTAACCTGTGACATTAGAAGTTTGGCGATTACATTTTTGGCGTACTCTTGCCAGAACTAGTTTTAAATATTATATTTGTAACTATTTTTTTAAGAACTGATGATAATTTTTTGTGTCTCCGGATTGTGTAATAAAAGATAGTTGAATTTTTCGTATATATATTTTTATTGAAACGAACTGATATAGTAAATCAATCATAGTACCGTATGGTTCAGAATGGCCGCCAAAATTGGGTCATAGCTTTACTTATATACAATGAAAAAGAGCAAATCTGGTGTCTAACTATATATTATTAGGGTCACTGAATCCAATGAGACAGGTTTCGAAAACCTAAAATTGCAGCCATATTGACATTAAAGATGGCCGCCTTAAAAATGGTCAAAAATTGAATATTTCAGTATAATTCCACATCTCTTCTATGGAAAAGGGTAAATTTGCATCTAATCATATAGGCCTATATGTTTTTGGGCTCTGTGAATACAATAAACATAGTTTCAAAAGCTAGAATGGCAGCCATTTTGAAATTCAAGATAGCCGCCATAAAAATTATCAAAAATCGAATATTTTAGTATGTAATTCCGCTTCTCTTTAATGAAAAATGCTAAATTCTGTGTTTAAACATATGTTATTGGGCTCTTTGAGTCCAATATACATGGTTTCATAAATCCAGGAAGGCAAAAAATTCAAGATGGCCGCCATTAAAACCATCGAAAATGAAATATTTTGGTATGTAATTCCACTTCTCCTTGATCAAAAATGGTAATTTGGTGTCAAATCATACGTTATTGTGAGTTCAATAAACATGGTTTCAAAAAGCTAGGACGGCTTTTGAAATTCAAGATAGCCGCCACGAAAATTGTCGGAAATCAATATTTTTTTTAAATTTTTTTAATTCCACTTTTTCTTAATGGAAATGGTAAACTTTTAGTATCTAATCACATGTTAGCCTATTTGTCTCTGCGATCCCAATAAACATAGTTTTAGAAAGCAAGGATGGCAGCCATTTTGAAATTCAAGATGGCCACCACGAAAAATATGTCAAAATTCAAATATTTTGTTATTTCAATTATGCTTTTCCTTAATCGAAATGGTAAAAAATTGGTATCTAATCACATGTTATTTGTCTCTCTGAGCCAACTTGAATTTTAAAATGGCTGCCATCGCTTTTTGAAACATGAGGCATTTATTGGATCCAGAGAGCCAAATAACATATGATTAGATCGAAATATAGTATTTTCCATAGAGGAGATAGATGTGGAATTATTCTGAAATTAAATTTTTGACCATTTTTAAGGCGGTTATCTTGAATTTTAATATGGCTGCCATTTTAGGTTTTCGAAATCTCAGTGACGCGTACCTAAAACATAGTTAGACACTAGATTTGCCCTTTTCATTGGATATAATTATAGTTATGATCCAATATCTGAATGTGTTCCGCCCTTTTTCTGGAGGTTCCCCCTGCTCATTTTTAAATTTATACCCTGGTGATGCTAAATCAGCATAAACCTTGGACCCCGAAAAATGGTCACAGGGGCCCTGTTCACTACTATTATAAGGGGAAACTTGTTTTTGTCCCGTAGGTTGATAGGCTGACTATAAACTGTAAACACAGTAAAATGATATTATCATTGATAGAAACGTTCAACAGAATTTGAAGTCTGAAATTTCTCTGGCGGGATTCGAACCTTCAACCTTTTGGTCGACAAGGCGAGCGTGGTGGTTTCATCGATTGTTAGGATGCTACAAGTAAATCGCTAGAACTTTTGCGATTGATTTCGCTCGAAATACTGGTATCCCCCTCTATCTATCGTCTTTGGTTATTGTTTGAGAAATTGCTGCTTGCAGGGAAAGAACGCCAAGAACTTTCACCAGTATTGTAGAAAGTGAGACAGTACGCACAATTTTGGAGAAATTTTGAATGGCAGAGAAAGCAGCGTTTATGTGAAGCTGCGAAAGTTGCCACGTTTTATCCACCATTAATTTTAGAACTTTGAGATATTGTGTGGAATTCTACACCGGCGGTTTCATCATTACTACGATGCCAGTTAGCCTACTCTAGGGATCCAGCTAGCCTAGGCCTATGCCTGTTCTTACTTGTTGTCAACCAGGCCTAGCTAGCCTAGGCCCTAAGCGTCGGTCGTAGTATACTTGGCCTAGGCTAGGCATAAGCCTACACCATGTGTCGATTATTTTGTGGACGTTTTATTTTGCTTTTTATTACAACAGCCACCAACTTTATGTCAGGTAAGTTCAGATTTACTTCATAGGCCTATTATAGGCTAGGCTGAATAGGCCTAGGCCTAATTAATATAGGCCTAGGCCTAGGTTTTGTGACAAAAAATTTCAAATTCAAGCAATTCCTTTGCAGCTGGTATCAATTGATTGAAAGAGTACTAAATATTATAGAACTAAGATACCAAGATCATTGTCATCTGTCAAATATCAGCAAAGTTACAGAATTTAGGAGATTATAAATTACGAAGTGTCTATGCTTACGTCGAGTCGTAAGCATTAGTCATAGGCTATGCTTACGCCGATCTATTGAGCATGCGCAGGGGTGGTGTAAGCATTATTTCGAGGCTATGCTTACGCCGATCTATTACTGAGCATGCACAGGGCCGGCGTAAGCATTATATAGTGGCGATGCTTAGGCCGGATTGCTAGTCAACGTAAATAGTCAACTCGTTGATTGCTATTTCACGTTGTCGAGGCATGAGCTTTGTCTAGTCCACAGTTTTCCAAAAGAACAGGCATCGTCATTAACTGAGGCAGACATATTAGTACATTCCCACACGAGGACCCAATTCTAGCTTACCTAGTTTCTGTAGCACTTGCCTATTTAGCCTGCCTTAATTCACTTTACTCAAGTACTCCATATCATCCTTGTGTAAAAATATTTGACCTGTGCCAAGCTCTTGTACTTTCCTCATGAGTGCCGTCTGTTCATTGTGATACAGTACTTCATTGTTAGGTAGGCCTATCTAGCCCAATTTATGTTGATATTGATACAATACTATATATCTGAAATATTAATGACAATGTATCTATGTATGATGTGTAGAATGTTGGAGATAACCTGCCTGCTGCAGTGATATTCTGATTTTAAATCATTGTTATAAATCATGACAAGTACCAAAACGGCAACAGAACAAAACTGCAAATGAGCGAAATCAATGCCAAGACTAGCAAACGGGCCGCAGTTATAATTTTCTGAAAGGTTTTGAAATTGTCCCAATACGGTAGGCAAATCAAATATTGCCATGGGCTGTTTTTCCCACTTTTAATGTTTATTATTGTTATTAGGGCAAATAGAAAAATTTATTAGATTTTCACTCTCGCCCGTGTCAAAAATTTGAAAAATATTGAGGCGGGAATAAAAAAACATATTTTTTTGCCGCATCAATTATTTCAACGGCATAAAAATAACAATGCAATTTTGTAACTTCAAATACATATTCTTTAAAAAACTATAAAATTAAACCAGTTTTTATACAATATTTACTATTACTGACCAAATATAAACAGTCCCTCCCTCGTCGATAAACAAAAGCGAAATAATCTATTGTTCCGGTAAAAAATAACAAAAAAAAACTGCCCTCCCTCATCAATTTAAAAAAAAAAAGAGTGATATTAAATCTAATAATTTTTTCTATGTGCCCCTATTATTATTAACAGTATTTCGCACTTTTATATTTTTTTACTTGTTTAGCCTCATTTTGTCTGTATTTAAAAGTTTATTTGTTTAAATGTTTTACTGCTTTTTATATTATTCCTCCCCCCCATCTTTTTAATATGAATTATTATTATTATTATTATGATAATATTGCTGCTGTTTATAATTAGTTTATTTTTTTGTGTTTTTACCTTTTTTTTGACATAAATTGTTTACCATCGTTTTGGTCTTGCCATTTTGACTTATTGCCATTTTGGTGTATTGCCGTTCTGGTCAAAAAGTGTTGCCGTTTGGTTTTTTGCCGTTTTGGTCATTGCCATTTTGACTTATTGCCGTTTTGGTTTATTGCCGTTTTGTCCAGAAACCATTGTAACATATCTTCATTGGTGAAGGAGCTTCCAAAGTGTAGCATTGAGTGTGTTTGTACACATACAAGAAGGTGATTTAGAAATTTCGATTGACAACTGAACTAGATTTCTCAGCTCTTGCTACAAAAGTTGCAAGATCTGCAAACAAGATTCTGGGAATAACTACTACTACTTACAGTAGGCCCTAGGCCTAGATCTTTTGCTTTAGGCCAACTTTGGCCGCACCCCAGCGAACGGCAAAATGTATGGAGCGCCCTTTGAATGGTTTGCTGATACAATGGTTGAATGAGCTCTATTATAATGTTGATACCGCACATTATAATAATAATTATAATAATTTAAATAACTGTAAAATATTATTCTACAGTATTTGTTGATGAAAGAAACGGACGAAACATACGTAAATAAAATTTGTTTTGTGCACATGTAGGCTATCAATTGGATTGATATAAAGATATAAGTGGGATTCGATACTGTATTTAATAAAATTATATTCTATTTTTTGTGGATGAAGGACGCAGACGAAATATGATTCTGTGATGAGTAAGAATACTTCTTTTCAAATTATTGTTATATTTTACAGTTAGTATTTAGTTTGTGTCATCATGAGTGCCAACAACCAATTATGTTACAAACGCACGAAATATGATAAATAATTGCTATATATCCTTTCTTAATATTTAGTTTTGTTTTTAAAGCATATGAAGAATAAAATTATAAACAGACATATAACAAAGGAAGAAAACAGTCGAAAAATGAATAAATGAAATGCGTTTTGTATCTTATCTTTATTTAGCTATTTTTATGGATGAAGGAAAAATATGTGTGAGTTGTTAATTGTGATTATTTTTTCAAATAATTGCTATTTCTTTAGTTTTTTTCTTTTAAAGCTTATAAGTTTGTTTAATTAATAATAAAATCATAATATTAAAATATAGATATAAATTGGAAGAAGAAAACAGAGTTGAAACATAAACAAATAAATAAGATGCACTTTGTTCTGAATTTTTTTTTTTTTTTACTATATATTTTCATTTATTTGTGTAGTCTACTTCGTGAATACTTACCTGGATAAACTGACTAATTGCCTATTCTTTCTCACACGAGGAACACCCCTCGAAAAATAATGGAACAGTCGACTCCTGGCGCCAAACACAAGCGGCCCTGCAACCAATCATTTGTGTATTTTATTAAAATATGATTATCAGGTAGCAGACGTTTCAAAGTAAATGGTCACGTGTAGATGAACACGTGTTTGCACCTAAAAATAGCTAGTCATATATTTTTATTGCAGCTGGCCTACTGTACTTCTGTCTTTGCAGTAATGCGACCACATTCCTGAAGGCAGCGTACAAAGAATATATTTACTGTGGGAACCTGTTTGTGGGAAAGTTTATTTCAGATTTTAGTGTACTTAGTGACATACTGTATTTGTGAGAACATTTCTTTCCACAAATTACTGTATACTCTAGTACAGTATGCATCTATAGGCCTGTAGCAATTACGTGAGTGATTTTGTTGGGCTTTCTATAAAAGAAGCCTGAAACAGCCATTAAAATGTGTGATATTATAAATATATTGAATATTTTATATGGAAAATATAAATATAAAAATGCTATATTATATTATATATCATTCAGTATATTTTCATTTATTTATGTGTATTGTAAACATTTATTAGAAAATATTAACAGTTGGGCGGGTACAGTACATCTGTCCTGAGAGCAATGGAATATTAGCAATACTGTAGCATTTTGGCTAGTATTTTTAGTTTACTTTCCAGCTTACAAATAATGCTTTTAATTTTAGGATACACACCATGTTGTAAATTTTTTTTATTGTGTGGATGATACCTAAAAAACCAGCTCAAATTTGCGCAGAAAATCGCTAGCAAAACAGGTGCGCAGAATTGTAACATACTGCATAACTCTACTGTTGGTCGAAGCTTGATTTTCTGCAAAAATCAGCGTGTAAATCAGCATGTAAATCAGCCCTTAAGTTATGAAATGCGCAGACAGATTTCTAGGCCAAATTTTTGTGCGAAGGATATGTTTCTGGTGGAAACCTTGCTTTACAGTCAGGGATACTGTACAGTACACTGTCATCAGAGCTAAAAAATTAAAAAATTCAATTCCATTGAATTGCTTAATTTGTATGTAAATAAACGAGTGGCTATCAGATTGAAATACTCAAACTTTTTTTTCGTTGGCATCATTTGTTGCAACAAGCTGAACAACAAGGCGAATCCTCATCACCAGCTCATGTAGTGGGTTGTTGCCATGCTGAATTTTAGATTTTAGTCCGAAATTTGACCAAAAAATGGCAAATTTTTACGCGTTTTATTTTGTATACCGCTATATGGTCAGTTTTGAGAAAGTATCATACAAAAAATGTTGTTAGTTTGGTATATTTTGTATTCATTTAATTATAAAAAATGTACTGTATTATTAAATTTTCCATGTTTTTACCCAAAAATGTGTTTTTACCCAAAAATGTATTTTTACCCAAAAAATGTTTTTTGCAATTTTTTGGTCACAAGATTAATATAATGTGATGATTTTAATAGCTTTTGTATGATACCAGAAATATTTAAATTGAATCTTCCAGTGATGGAGATAGCTTCAAAATACGATTGTTGGGTAAAAACGTGTAATATTTGCCATTTTTTTTTTGGACAATTTTGGCACTTAACTCCAAAAATTCAAATTCACCTTGTTACCCTGCTTGTATCAAATGATGCCTACAAAAAAAAAAAAAAATTGTTGAGTAATTCCAACTGATGGCCACCCGTCTATTCAGGATAGTAATGAAGTGTATGTTAATTTTTGAGAAATATGGTAAATGTATTTGAATTGAATTGAATAAGTAGTGAAAATAATAAATATATTTCCAGTTCCATAGTATCACATTTATTTGAAAAGTTTTAACACAATAATTTAATAATTTATTTAATAATTGATGTACAGTACCTGCTTGCTCTACTAAGTTAAGTTATGTTTAATATAAAAACTGCAAATTTATAATTAAACACCTACTTACAAATATGTAAAACATCTGTGGTTCAATCTTTTGAGACGTAACTGTTTGCAAACTAATTCAGGGTTTTCCTATTAAAGTTGATTTGCTGTAGATTCGATCCGTTTGTTGCTTTTGAAAGAATAGAAATTCCTTTGTTTTTACAAACTTTTGTTTGGTCAAGCTTGTATTTTAACAATTTTGGGAAAGATTTTATTTTCGTACACCATGGATTCATGGGTACATTCGGACGTTTGCTGGGTGTTTACCCAAAATATTACAGATAATTTCTAAAAACCAGACTAATGAGACTACTTCGATGCTGTTGTTAGCATTGTTGAAGTACGTTGTTGCCAGCCAGAAGATGATAATGGTGGTACAATACAACAAAGCTGGCTTAGATGCCTATGTTACGTAATTGTGTCCTTGTAATCCGAGCCGACTTTACCGTTAAGCAAGTTAATTTACCGTTATTCTAGTAAAGTTAAGTCACTTAACTTAAGTGACTTAATTCCTTTAACTAGCTATAATTGAGTGGTTCACGTCAAACTTTTAACTAGTTAAATGGTTGTATATCTAGATAAAAGTTCGACGTGAACCAAGCTACTGTTGATTATGTTAATTTTTAAAATGATATTGTTAAATTTGTAATTAGAGACGGTTGAAAAAACCACCAAAAATCGCTAATTCTAATTTATGGGAAGTTGCGGTCAGTTGCAGAGAGCAACACAACTTTTTTTCGCCTATATTAAAGGATCTGTAGTTCCAAGGTAGCTTGTACTGTATTCTATTCATAAGGCAAACCAAGTCTGAAAATTTTGAATTTCAAAATCAAGATCTGTTACCAAAACTAAGGGGCTTCCAGGGGCATACCACCTACTGTACAGTACATTGATTTATAGTTGGGCAGGAAACCCCTCCCAAAACTTCTCCATTAGGTTTAAATAAACTCTTCTGCTTTCACTTTATGCCTCTTCTCCTGCATCCACCCTTGAGTATGCACACCTGGACAAGTATGCACACCTGGACAAGTATGCAGGAGAGAATGGTTTGCATGGAGCCTTAGTATTATAGTTGATTAGAAAATAATGGCTTTTATCAGATGCCAATTACTTGTTAAGTTAGTACCAAATTTGGTATGTGTTAATTTCTGTGTTAGGGATAACTCAGCAGGGGAGAAACTAATGAGTACAAAGGATAACAACCTCTGTCATCATACAGCCTTTGACAAAGTGATGACTGCTATTAATACTAAGCAGTGAACATCACCAAATATAACCATAGAGCAAATGAAACAGTTTCTTTGCTTTATAATATAACCTGCTCATTTCCAGTATCTTTGATCTACTTTGTGTTGTGAAGATTTATTTGTGTGGAAGCCTACACCAGTAATTGTTTTAAACAAGCATACAATACAGTATGCACTGAACACTGTACAGTCTTGGCTTGACTGATTAATAATTTAAAGAATTCACTCTTTTTTTTTTTGAGGAAATGAACAGCCAAAAAAAAGGTCTCAATTATAAAAATCATGGAGAATTCATTGCAATGCACCATAATTCTTCCCCCCCCCTTTTTTTTAAACATTCATGGCATTAGGCCATAAAACAGGTTTACTCATAAAAAAGTCTGAGGCCATAACAGGCAGATGACTGACCCATGGTGCCAATATCTAAAAGAGCTTAAGGGTGTTGCTAGCAATCAGAATAATTATCTCAGTATAAATTTGTAATGAGATTATTTTGGAATTATAAGGAATCATCAGTTTAATAAAGAATGATTGTGAATTGAATTAAAGAAAGAACAGAATCTAACAAAGGAATCAATATTAATGAATTTATTTCATAATTTTCAGTAGAAATTACTTACACTGCAGTCTCTATTGGCTTGACTGATTAATATTTAAAGAATTCACTTTGAGATCCCACTCACGCACGCGCAGTCAATTCGTTCGCCGTATGTACATCGTGGAAAGTAACTTTCCGGCAGTTGGAATAATTTCCTTTAAATTGTTTTAAGTCTCTCTGCTGCCATAGGTGTTGATTTCCTGCAGTAAAAATTAGTTCTTTGACGTTTTCAGAAGACGTACTGTAAACTTGTAGGCCGTAGGTCAAATTATTCATAAAATACAGATCAAACTTCAAACGGTAAGTTTTTGTTTAATCTTTCTATTATAAGTCAATCGTGACGTCATTACTGCAACTCCCAATGTTATTTTCCTATCCCAACCATACACTAATTAGTGCACGGTTCGCTTGGTCTTTTTTAAGTTTCTAATGCAAAAGGGCAATTCAATTGCCATATCGCGCAACGCGATGAATTCTGGCTAGTGTTTTTACACTAGGAAGTGTGACGCGTGCCTACAGAAAGAGAGGGCAAACACTTGCCCAATCTTCATTTGTTGACAAGTGCTAATTAAAAAAAATTACATTGGTTCTGTAGAACACCTAGAACTACATACAGTACGACGCATGCCTGTGTAAAGAAAGGGAAATCACTAACCCAAGATTTGTTGTTGACAAGTGGTAATTGAAGAAAATGACATTGGTTCTGTAGAACAAGGTAGCGGTATATTAGAACCCGAAGAATGTCACTTCAAATTTACTATTACTTACTGTATGAAAATTTAAAGTCAGACTCCGGAGGGAAAACAATTTTTGATTATGTTGTAGCACCAATTTCTCTAAGATGTCAAAAAGTTGTCTGACGAAAAACTGGGGAACGGTGAATGAGATACAGATTTTTGAATATTTAAAAACTGGGGGGGAAAAGGTGAAAAAAAGGGAAGTCACGCCCCTTTTTCCCCAGTTTGCCCCTGATTGATGAACTTTAAACTTCCTAAATTAATTTAAGACTTTACAAACATACATTATCCATGCTTTTTTCATGGTGATCAAGTTTGGGTAAGCACTTTATATCACTATTTTGATATTAATTATTTATTCATTTTAAACAACATACATATTGACAATAGCAAATATCATAGGGCTTATGTACTGTTATATTTTGCTGAACATAAGCAGGTTTGAGAAACATTAGCTCTCACCTAGGGTTACCAATTAGGCTCGACCATGCTGATAACCATTCAGAGGCTTCATCATCAGCTATTGTCGGTCCACTGGCTCGAGTTCTCATTATTTTCCATGCATCTATCTATTTCATACACTCTTTGCAGCCGCTGTTTGGTTCCTAAGAGGGTGTTTAGTTAATCATACCATCTTCGCAGCAGTTATTTGGTTCCTGAGAGGTCTTCGAAGCCACTATTTGGTTCCTGGGACGTCTTCTGCTAACTGCGCATGCTCGACATGGCTCGATAACGTTACTTGCTCAATGCACATGCTCACTGGCTGTCTAGCATTTCCAAGCACATGCTCACTGTGTTTACATAGATAATTCACAGACGTTATTTGGAAACTGCTCATGCGCACTGCTTAATTCGGAATTCCCATTTCTTCGTAGTAAAACCTACCGCTACCTACAGTTTCTTAATGACTATTTCCTCAGGATCGTTAAAGCCTAAAGGTGAGGTGCGAAAAATAGTGACAGACCAACTTCTGCTTTGCTTGTTCAGTACCAGTGAAATAATGTTGGTTGCACATTACAAATGCTGTCAGTGACCATTAATTAGCAGCTTTGAAAGAGGTCTAAATTTCAACTTTATTACTGTACCTTTTCCATATTTAGTCAAAATTGTATTTGTCTGAGCAAGGCCCTAACTGTACAGAAGCTTGTTTCACACACAGTTAGTGAAACAGTATGCAATTTTTTTTTAGATTTCTTTACAATGATATCTCATGGCTCATCGATGCAGATAATGACAATTCATAACCATTGTATAGGAATATAAAAGAGAATACTATTTCAATAAAACTTGTTCATTTTACGGTAAAAGACTTGGGTAAAATAAAAAAAAAATAAAAATTTTTTTAAATTGTTGGTGCCTGGGGACACCACAACCTACTTATATTCTAGAATAATAGTGTATTAAGTATAACTGTCCTTATTTTCTAGAATAATAGTACATAACTGTACAGTACTATAGTGTTACTGTACCCGAGTGGATCTACAGTACAGTATATGCCCCTGTAGTATGCAATGATATGAAAACTTGCATCTCAATGTTATAGACCTATGAAAAGATTGCTCTTATTTTACTGTGCACTCAAATTTGCTTTAAATAGGTGTTTAAATCTCTTATTTTATTATAATTATTATGCCAATTTGTTACATGAAATAGCATTACACACATCAAATTGTCCGGAGTATTGATTAATGCGCATCTTATAGTAAACTGTGAAATAGGATTATTTAGCTGAATATGTAAAGATGAAGTAGTGTTGAAAATATCTTAGTCTAAAATATGTCACACATCGACTTCTAATAAGAAGTCATTATAAGTGGCAAATATTTTCCACGTTCGACCATCATCATTGACATGCGCAGTACAATTTTCAATTGCTTGCCAGTTGCTTCGAATCACTGGAAAATAGAACATGGGCAATTGAGAGCAACTGGAAATTTTCAGTTGCTTTCACTTGCTTTCGATCGCAAGGAGCGCTTTCTGTATGTCGCCTTTAATCGCGTGACTCTCAGTTGCTTACCAGTTGCTGGCAAGATTTCCAAAAGTCAGTTGATGTCAATTGAGTTGAGTCAGGTTGCCAAGGGCCTAGCTTAACACTACAGAATAAATATTATATGATTCAAATTTTAGTTATTTTCATTTGGAGTCATCTTCAGCAGGGAGCAGGTTCATGAGAAAGTGTAACAAAAATTAGTGTTTACAAAAACTATCAGCAATCAAGTGACAATAAAATGTCCATTTACGTACCACTTTGTATTCGGGACAAATTTGTAAGCTAGCTAGATCAGGTGTCAGTTTCCACTACTACTGTACTTGCTTACTACCGTATACGTTTTTTTTTTTTTAGCTCAACAATGATGGTATATATTTTATATATTAAAGAAAATGTAAATACGATTTGTTTAAATGTGCACATATTCATCTTATTGGTGCTGAAGATGTACGGTAGGTTATTATTAGCCGGTAAAAGTCTATACAATACAATCGTGTCATCACAACGCCAGGTGACGCTCTCTGTTTTCAACAGACGTTGGTTACCGTTCGTTACACCCGAATAACTTTGTAGGCCTTCCAGAATAGGAATTTTAAAAATCTAATATTTACCAACAACATGTACTAAAAACACAAAAGCTCACATTATATCAGTTATTACATAGTATATTGGGATCAATAGTTTGTCAGTGAAAACAATGGCGTCTGGTTGAACGCCTTTTGCAATGATGGCAACGGAGTAGTATCACATGGTATCGTGACGTAACACTGTAGTACTCAATGTTTAACTTCCTGAGTGAGTATTCCATCATATTCAGAAATACCCAACCACATTGACATTTAAACATGCCAGGTATCCATTCACTGAACAAAAATCTTTCAGTTTACGCCATCTACTATTGTAGAATATATTTCATAATTATATACGGTCACAGTAAAGGATGCAGGTATCTTCCATAATACTTTTTAGTAATTTCTTGCTTAACCTGGGTTAACAACTCAGTTGAAACGAACTTTTACCCTATGTGCCCAGGATATACACAAACACAATCCTTAACTACTTATTTGTCAAAAATAAAAATAATAATTCGTTATAATAATAGAATAAAAAATTAGCCTATAATTAAGATGTATATTGATTTTTTTAATTGGCAAGTATCATCTGATAATCAATTATCATTACTAACCCATTTTTTAAATCTTGGAATATTGTTTGAAAGAAATTAAATAAACAAAAAAAAGCAAGATTGTTAAATTTGTCTGCTCCCTTAGGCAGAGTTCCAGAGCTCCCTTGGACAGTATTCAACGTCGTGAAAAGTTAAAAACCTGCATTGCCAAAATTATTCATCCTTTGGAAGAAGTTGATGATGATATCGTACTGTCCTTGTTCCCACTGTGTAGTTACTCACCGTTGTGTCATAGTTTAGTGATTGTTATCAGATTTACCCTGACTGTTTGAACAGGATCACCTTCTTAGGAACAAGTCTTCAACTCACAAGCTAACACCGACAAATGACCGGATTGGCAAGGCTCTCATCCGAAGGAACGTCAGAACACCCCGCTGATTAATTGGTTTACGACATGTTGATTGCAATATCTTCTCTTAGCTTGACCATGGTCTCATTTTCGCGGCAATTCTGGGCCTAGTCGGTTTGTAAATAATATCAAAGCATCTTCAAAATTAACTTTTTGAGTTGTTTTTTACTTTATAATTGTCATAGGGAATCTAAATAAAACAATACAGAACAAATTTCGTTTACTGTTCATTGTAAACTTTATATAAATTTTCATGTCTCATACTCTATTTAGGAATTTCGCAAGTAGTTGTTTCGCTGTGCCTAAAGATGCTGCAGAACGAGGTACAGCAAACGCAGTGAGATACAGTACATGTTACTTACTTCTGAGATTACAGCTAATAGAGTAGCCATACCTTTAGCCACTGCAATTCACGCACTCTAGCAAGAATTATGTATTCAAACATGTGATAGCTTGGTTTAAGCTGCTGCAAATCTCCTAAATATGCATAATAAGCTTAAGGAAAAATAATAAATCAGACAAGAAGAAGATGAAACAGTTGGATGTTAAACATATATATATATATATATATAT
>NW_022747029.1:169324-234894 GCF_011630105.1 Anneissia japonica | reverse complement strand
TCGTCAGTTGAAATGGCCTACATGTACCCAAGCAGGCAACCATATTTGCTCTCGCCATTAGATGAGCCTAGATTAAGCCTAATGCAACTTCTGTTGTTGTCTTCATTGTATTGAAACATCTTCATGAGATCGATAGATATAATTTAATTTATAATTAATAATAATATAATTTCAATATACTGTATAGTATTGTAAAGTATAAGTGCTGTAACTATCGTGTAGACATACAAGAGAATTTGATGCGACCTTGACTGGATTTCTCATTATCTTGCATCAGATAGTAGTGATCTTCAGAACATAGCTACTGAATGATCATATTTATTTATTTAATTTTTTATTTATTTGGAAAAAATTTAAGCACATCAGCAATACATCCATGATTGCATCCGCACATAAACAGCTTGCAGAATTATAAAAAATTACTCAATTTTTTACTAAATCATATTATTAAGTACCGTAAATAAATACAGTAGGTACTGTTTGTAGTAGGCCTCTATCATTACACTATATACTACTGTATAAACATTGTCTTGAAGCTGGAGGTAGGGATGAAGGATGCAAGTCATATAATGGTTAAAAAAATTTATTAAAACAGAAGAAATAAAGAATATCAAGAAAAACAGTTAGAGTACTTAGGTATCTACACTGGTCACACTACTACTATAGTTTGTCATGCTTGATACATGATCTTATTTTCCATTCTTATTTAAAATTACTTAATTGATTGAGAATTGTGTTCAATATTTGCTAAGTAGTCTGGCAACCTGGGCACGATAAGCTCAGTACAATCTCTGCCTATACATAAGATGTAGATTAACATATCGCAGTCATTTGCCTCTAGTAAATCCATAATACTAATAACCCCAAGCCATGAGTGTTTTTATACGAATTAACAGTAAGATATCTCTAATTATATGCCATCATTAATAATTCACAATTAATGTTTCAAATTTTCCTAATTCTACTTTCAAGTTGAAGAAAGGTAGGCCTATATTAGAAGGAGGTTTGAAATTTATGTTGATCCAAATAGATATTTTCTGTAATACAAAGATTAACAATGTGTGCTGTGAATTAATAAAGATGTTCATAATGTTCAGTTTATTTTATTTAGTACACTATACTAAAAATATGCATTCAAATAGTCAAATTAGTCACTTTTGAATGATACCGCAGAAAATATTACCCTGCATTGTTTCCAACATTTTTCTTGAGGAAAAAATTGGCTCACTGATTTATTTTAATCAAACTTCTGGTTGTACTGTAAGCTGTGACTGGTTGATATAGTAATATGATACAACAGACAGTATAACATTTGTATTGCAATTAATGATTAATAAAGCTGTGCATGTGCATTATCTGCGTGCATAAAAATGATTTGCTTGTACGTGCGCTGGCAGAAATTGTAGTGTTGTAGGCCTACTCTTTGATACTATGCAGGCTTGACGATTCTGTAGGTTCGTTAAAAAGATACAAAACAAATGTAGTGTAAAACTTCTTGAATTATTTCAGTGTTCTTGCCTTGTCTTTTTAGTTTGTTTAATTAGATAAAGTCAGTCACCTTGATCATTTGCATTCACCAACCACTTTAGAAGCAAGACTCTTTTATTTCTTTGGTATATTTGGAAAAATATATTCTTTGGTGTACATTTGGCAAAACAAATATAATTTGGTAGTTACATTTGGCAAAAAAAAAAATCTTCACTGTGTAAACAACTTTGTTTTAAGAGCTTTTTGCACAGAAGCTGATAACAGATACCGGCACACGACTATCAAATTAGTGGCCGCTCAAATAATATGAAAAATACATGGAAATGAAAGTTATGATGTCACAACACACTTAAAAGCAATAGCGATTCTTCATAATCTAAATGTTGATGAATATTAAAGGTAATTAAGATCTTTCATGACAAATCCTCCATAAAAATGGCATACATACCTCTTGAATACAGTATATCTTTTTTTTTTTTTTTTTTAATGCTTTACTTCTGCTTTTTTATGCTTTTTTCTGTTGTAAAAAAATGTCTTATGAATTGATGAATAAAATGTTAGTAAAATATTTTGACAGTGTGGTCTCTAAATTAAGTCAATGGTTGCTAAAATCATAGAAATTTGATATGATTTGAAGTGCATTCCATGCATATTGTAGAATGTGTTTCTTTTTTAATATGAACTAATCATGGGCTTGATATATTATAGCATTGCAAAATTACTAAGGTCATAAATCAATATCTTGCTCTCTATTTGTTTACTGGCATTGCACTTCTAAATGATTGGCATAATCAAGTGCCACTGTATTTAATGTATGAGCTATGTAAATGAAATTAACAGACTTGATCAAAGCCTGTTGATATAATATCTTGATGGTGATTGATAACCATGGAAAAGCACACAGGAGACATTGAACCACTCACTCTACCATTTTGACCTACTGTACATGATCCAAAAATACAGACCAACAACTTTTTGTTTCAATCAATTACAGTACACCATCTGCTCATAAGACAACAATGTATGGTAAACAAAAAAAAAACCAGTTTGCATATTAACATTGGCAGTTGTTAATTTTCATTTATAGTATTTATCTATACAAAAATATGTGTTTTTATTGGCATCTGCTGAGTGTTTGATAAAATTGAATACATGCTTAAAGGTGCTCATAAACACAGTGACATGTTTTTTTTTTATTGCAAACAAGATTTTATTGAACGAAAATATAGCTTCTTTTGCATAGTTACCAACCTGAGAGATTTGAAATGTGGGGGGTGGGCGTGGCCACTGCAGGGGTCCAGGGGTGACGGTCGGGTTTGAATCACATAATCACTTAATAGAATCTAGGAGGCACATGCGTTCTAGATGTGTATAAGAGACAGTATATATATATTCTCTGTGAATTGATTCTCGAATGATAATGAAAGCTCCCTAATGACTCCAGTTACTGCATGACCGTATTTTTAATAAAACCAATTTCTTCTTAAATTTTAAAAACATTTCCCCCTGAATTCGTAATAATTCGTTATCACGCATAGACTTGTGCGAAATGCATGAAAAATTTATGATCACGCATGTGTTTCTGCAAAATGCGTGTTTCATCCAAAATCACTTTGAAATGCGGGACCGTCCCGCATGATGCGAGATGGTTGGTAACTATGTTTTGAGCGAGTTAGTTTAAAGTGGGATATCTGGTTGTATACAAAACATGACCTCCAATTCTTTAAGGATAAACTGAAAGGGTCACCCTAGCAGTCCGGTACTGGATCTTTTTTCGTTCGAGTGTAAAGATCCAGACCTTTTTTCCGGATTGGATTCATTAGTTTTGTTGAGTCTTGAAATTCCAATACCATATCCTCTTGTTTTTAGGTCTCAAAGATTTGGTATACTCCACCATAGACACTGTATTATATACAGGTACTTGGTTTTAAGACAATCTGGTCCAAAGCCACCTGACAGTGGATTGTGCCATGTAACATAAGGTAGCATAATGAGTTGTTTGTCTGGATCTTGCTAAATAATAGGATTAGCATTACAAGGAGTTATTTTAAATATACAGTAGTAGTTCTATTATTTTATTCAATACGGTATATTTGTTATCATTTTCAGAAAAAAAAAACTAAGTTATAATGAACAGAATTTCTATGTTGACAGATGTTAAAAATGGCTGCAAGTTATGTTTTTGCTCTTTTTAGGGGGTGCTTTATTCAAACAGGGTTCTTTTATGGAAATACTGTAGATAAAAATTGACAAGAATAATGTGGGTATTTACACAACAGCAAATTAAATTGGTGGTGGTAGTAAAGCTTGTTGGCACCTACCAACTGAGATTGGCACACATGATATTTAAAAAAAAAAAATAAATGAATAAAAACATTCAAGATTTTTACATGTGAGAATGTTTGAAAAAAAAGCATTGTAGATGGCCATACAATATTTTAGTCTAATAAACACCATATTAAACTAAATGGAGACAGATGGATGGGCAGACAGACCGACTGATAATGTTGATGCAAATAGTTCATGCATTCATGTGAAGATTCAACACATTTTGGAAAAGACTTTTATTTAAAGAAATATGATATTGTATTTAACACTCATAATCATACTTAGTGAGGGGTGCTGAGTAGCTGCGACTGCTTTCCTGTTTAAGATGACTATTTCTACCTGAACTATTTTCAATGTTTGATTACTGATCAGTGCCAATTTTTGCACGAGAATTAAGATTCTTCAATGACAAAATTTATTAAAATTTTGTTTGTAAAATTTATAAAAATACTGTACCTCATGGATTGGCTGATAACAAGTATC
Organism: Anneissia japonica; assembly: GCF_011630105.1. Classification (NCBI taxonomy): domain Eukaryota; kingdom Metazoa; phylum Echinodermata; class Crinoidea; order Comatulida; family Comatulidae; genus Anneissia; species Anneissia japonica. The sequence continues at coordinate 230,595 of NW_022747029.1, read as the reverse complement.
AACACTCAGCTGGCGAGAGCATGATAGTGGATGTGATACAGTACAACCTCTCAATTTGCCTAGTAGTGGTAGAGAGTCGAGAATATACTTAGGCTTAGGCCTACGTCTCGCTTTATTTTTATTTCTCAAGCTTAAGACAACTAACATTTATCACTAATTGACCTGCTTTATGCTATTTAGAGTAATGCACATGTATTTTTAAATTATGCAAGGAACTTGGGCAGTAAATTAAAGTATTCAATAAATGGAGGGGATTTGTTATTTCCAGTCAAACCCTTCGCAATATTAAAATATAGATGTTTGGGCCCGATCGACTTTAAACATTGTCAACAACACACAAAGAAGTAGTTATATCTGCATTATTTCATTTTTATTTATTATTTTGGCTAAGCCTAGGCCCATGTGAAAAATTTGAGTCATACTTTGTGGCGCCAAATGAAAATAATACTAACAAGTAAATGATATAAAATGTAATTAACCCATTAAACAACGATTATGTTGTAAGCAACTCTAGTACTGATAGTACAGAATTTTTTTTGTTCTATATTGTGTATATTCTAGCTAGGCACTGGGGCTTGGCCTAGGCTTCAAAAATTTTATCTTATCTAATAATAACCAGCTCAAAAATCGGAATAGACGAACATTGCGTTGACCGCCAGCTTAAAATGACACCCCTGGAATAAGACTGCCGTTACACTGGTAAATTTGAGGATTTGCAGTGGTATAGCAGTGACATATCTAGTTTAAAATACCTGCCTTCTTCCATTCTTGGTAATCATCCCAGGGGTACAACAAAGAAGTGTACTTTAGACCATGTTTAGAGGTGCATTACAGTACTCTTTTTCAATATAGAATTTTTCATTTTTTTTCACACCATACCCCAAGTTTCACACCACTTACAAAAAGCATGAAGATCTTTCTGTAGCTGGTGGGAATCTTTAAGAGTGTTGATATGTTGAATGAGCTTCATGTCATCGGCATACAGTAATCATTGTGAGCATGCAAAATGAAAATATACACTTTATATTGATTTACAAAAGAAAACCCTTAAAAATTTCCTGTTTTGTTCAATACAAGAAACAGTCTGCATGGCTATAAATTTAAACATGTTTGCCTTTGAACTAGTAAGTAGACAAGGCCTAATTATATTTGCTGAATTTGTGGTAAACTAACACCTTGACCATACATTTAAAAAAAATAATTTTCCCGGGAACTTTACCACACTTACACTAGCGAGTATGCTAACTTAGGGCAGCACCTCCTCATAGTCATATAAAAATGCAAGAAGTATGTATTGGCCCCTAGGCTTGAAGTTTCAAAGTATGAAGTATACTGTAGTCTATTTTAGTAGACTTATTAATGGTTAACTTCTTGTTGCAACATTAGCAAACTATTAGATTTAACTGTTGGGAGTCAGTGCTGACCAATAACAGTACCTGTACTTAAAATACCAGATTCTTGTTTTCATCTCATTTTTTCTTAAATCTCAAATTGAAGTACAGTATTTTATCTTCACTTTACCACTTTACATTTTCCAGTTCCTCACTAAATACTGTGGGATACTGTGATCACTGTATTCGTAGCAATTGTTCACATTATGTTTTGTGATACAAATATCTGTGATTTTCCAATATTTATAGTGATGGGAAAAATTGCCTACTGTAGTTTTCCTACATACTCGTGGTTTTGCTACTGAACACCACCCCTCCCCCCCCCTCCCCCCCCCCCCAGTACATCCACCAAAATTATCAGACCCTAGCGGCCTCTCCTCCTTGGACAAATCCTGGTGCCACCACTATAATAATACTTATCCAGGAACAGGCATGATGATCATATCACACTCGCATATTTGCAAATCACGTGTTCGTCACAAATTGGTTGTGCGTACAAAGCTTAATGTCAGTCTTGATTTGTTGTATAAAATTTATGACCATCAACATTAGTCGATTGTTTCTTTTTCCTGGTACAAATACAAGTTATGTACAGTACATTAGCATCACATATTATACATCCTTATATTTTTTCCTGTGTACGTATTCAAATGTATTATTGTCTTTGAAGAAATACGGATGTTATACTGTACAGTATTATAAAGATCCGGAAATTTGTTGCCAGAAATTGAAGGGAATATGCAAAATATGTAGGAATAATATTTAAATGTTTTTCTTGTTCCAACTTTTAGTTAGATTTAGATAGATTAGATTTACATGGCAGTATATTTTCATTTTTAAATTAACGTATTGCTAATTTCATTGAAATTTACACAATTAATGACACAACTTACATTTTAATGAAGCCTTCACTCGCTACTGTATGTAATTATTATGTGAAATGCTTAATATTATTCAAGTGTACATCAACCCATAGCCAGAATGCCATTGAGGGGGTGTGTCTTTGTGCCAATATGGACCAACCGGGATATGGGGGCCCTCTAGAACCTCTGACAGGGTCAGGAAAAGAGCTAATTGGATCACAGCTATAAATAGAGTGTTTTAAGGGTAGATTACACCAGGTAAAATGTAGATTTAAGGTTCATCATTACAGAAAATAACAAAATGTATAGTGAACTGTTGACAAAATGGTATCTTATTACATGTGGACTGTTTTCAATTTGGAGGAGTGCATACCTGTACTCTTTACAACCGGCTACCCCGCCTCCTCGGATATGGGCTTGTATATGCATTAAAAGTTCTCTTTCAACATTACAATTTTAACTATTTATACGAGATGGATCTTTTCCTTTTTTTTCACATCATTATACACGCATGTCTCCCTACAATCAAAGACCACTTTTGAGAGCATGGTGTCCAGTCTTTAGTAGCTATGGTCTTTAATTAGAATTACAGTGATAAAAGACATTTTTTAATATGGGACCACAAAAAAAGTGGTCTTTAGTTGGGGGTTCTTTAATTGGAGGAGACTATATTTACTGTACATTGTATTCTAATTGTCTTTATACATTTATTTTTCTGTATTCTGTGTAATTATAGTATTTTGTGAAGTGTGTTTGCTTCAAACATGCCTTATCGTTCAGAAGTTTCATGTATGCATGCTTTAAATGTCATTGAACACCAAAACTGCAGTATAACCATCTATTTATTAATTCTTAAATTGTCATCTAGCATGTTCTGACTTACACACCTATAGCATTTCTCTTGCAAATTCATTCTTTCCATTTGTGGAATAATGTTTCTTTGTCTTTTAAATCTTTGTAATTGGAAATTAATAATATTTTATTGGATTCACTTTTGCATCAGTGGTACACATCAGACAATACCTGATGGTGCATCCAGTTAAAAAAAAAGTAAGGACTTGAATGAAATTGAAAACAAAACGTACAAAGAAACAAGGATAAATTATAGGCTTATAAATGCATGACAAAGATGATTATTGATGTTAACTTATAGAAGTATAATACTTGGATACATTATGTATCGTATGAAATTAGGAAATCTTTGACTTTGCTTGACTGCTTTTTCAGAATTATACCTCTTGAGATGCAATCAAATACACTATTAAGATGTATTTCTTGTACAGCATATTGTAGGACTATAGGTATGACTATTTACAAAGACATAAGACGTACTGTACCATCAGAGCCTAGTCACAGTGTAAGAATAATTTGAAAAACCAGTCAACAAGTCACTGTGTTTTTAATGTCTGCAAATAGTTATATCGGAATTTTCAGGTTTTTTTTAGCCTGGTACCTATATTTTCGTCCACATTAGGATGCGAATTGGCTACAATTTCTAGACAAACAATGCAATAGTTTGATTTTAGCTTTCAACCAGATGAATTTTTCTAATTTTTTCCCTATAATATACGAAAGGTCATGACAAAAGCAAACCCAACAAAGGTTAAAAAATATTTCAGTAAGACAGTATGTACATCCAGTTTACTTATTTTATTTGACAATTTATTTCACAACAATGTACTGCTCTTTGTATTCAGTAGGTGGTAATACGCATAACAGGTTTAATTAGTTTTGTTGCCAACCATAGTAGGCCATTATGTATCTGGGGCATTTTCGGTGTGAATATTGGCTGTTTTAATGTTGTATTTAGGTTACCCTCTTCCAGACATCAATGTAATTTTTCTCTGTTGCTTGCATGTGAACTCTCTTTATTTGGCAATTAACATTTGTGAATGCATTTGATCCGAGACAGCGTCATGATTTTCTGATGCTCAACATGTCATAACTGCTTTTGTCTTGTGAAAGTTGGGATGATCTGTGAAGATATTCGTCTGTATGATTAATTCTCTTATTTATTGTTATTAATAAAACATTTTTGTAGAAATCTGTGACAATATTTGTATGTAAAATTATATAAGTCTACTAGAAGTCTAGAATATCAATTTTTGAAACCAATAATTATAATTTTTGTTTCTTCATTCATGGTAACAGTAATCGTACAGTAATGACCATATACTTTGTAAAGTGCATGATACAAAGTCTGTATGTGCTAAGAACCACAGCCCAAGTGCAAAAAAAAGAATAATGCAAAACCAAAAGAAAAGGAATCAAGTTTAGAATTAAAATAAAGAGAAAAGAATGTCATTGATTAATCATTCATTGCCTACATTAACCAAATGTGTATGAAATAAAGGTAAAATTATTTCACAGTTCTGGTTCATCATATCTTTAGCTCCGATGAGGAGCTCTAGGATTGATTAGTAAGAGGTAATGATATTTTTCCTAATGGATTTTTTTTGTATGGGCGGCCGTTAGGGCCAATTATTTTTATTATTATTATTAGCAGCCAATTATTTTTATTATTATTGTTAGCTCTGATGAGGAGCTCTAAAAACACTCGGCTGATTAATTCGGCGCCAGTTTTGAATGGCGGACGTGCAGGAAATTTTATACACAAACTAGAGGTGATTTCCAACAAAGGTTCAATAAAAAATTCTCATATTATGAGGAGCTCTAGAATTAGATCTTTTTTTGTGAAATGCCACACCAATACCAAGGACTGTACATACTGCCATTATTACCACTAATAGGACAAATTGCCTCTTGGTATTCAATTTTAATTTTTTTTTTTTTTCAATTTTAAGACATTTCAATTTTGTAGAAGTGAACATTCTGTGTACATACAGTATTTACACATGGGCAGTATTTCCTCCATGCATGTTTTAATAGTGTAAACAAAAAGCATCATCTAAAAGGAAGGTGGATACCCGAAGCATTAAATGCTGAATATTGGTAGCCTCAGTTTAACGCGTGGTGAGTGGTCGCACTTTTTTTTTTAGCTCCGAGAAGGGCGGGCTGAGTCTGCCTGCTCCAGACAGAATATTATACTGCCCTCATCGGAGCTTTAGAGATTACGAGAACTTGTTTTAATTAATTGCATTGTGGTAGTAATGATAACTTGTAAAGTACTGTAGCCAAGTACTGTACATGATGACACCTGAATGGAGAGAGTTGACTTCTTCATCAGGAGGGGCGAATTCAATTTGGGCATCAGCTGGCCAAGACAGTACAGTACCATTATTCTCTTCCCAAAATACTATTCGTAACTTTCAAATTCCGACTCAGTGTCATTGTTCTTGGAGACTATCCTTCTGGCCAAAACTAATAATAGCAGGCGTCGTAAATGTCCTAGAAAAGTAAATAATGTATATACAATTTATCTCAAGAGAAACATGTCTTTGTATACTCTGTCGTCACTAATTATTGTTGGATTAAAAGACATGCTTTTAAGTTTTAATTTTAAATAACTGAGTTTATGGAACAAACCACATACAGTATGGAAGATGACAGTCTGTTGCATTCTCACAAGCAAGCAAAATTATTATTTATTATCATATTACAATACCTTTTTTTATTTATTTTTTTGCTGTTGTAAATTTTTGAGTTTAAAGTGTATTTTATTATTATTATTATTATTCTAAGTTCTTTAGGCACACAACACATGTGCCAAGGATTGCCAGTAGCGAATATATATCACTGTCCTGCTTGTAGGTGACAATCCCTTACACAAGACAAACATACACACACGATGCTTTACAGAAACTAAATCTCAATATGAGATTTAGGGAGTGGAGTTGTTTATGTCATGAGAAAAAATCCTGCAACTGGCAGGAATTGAAATTGGAAGGCAAGCATCTTAACCACCAAGCTATTCAACTCCACTCCATACTGTAGTAATGCTATGTGATGATGTTATTGTTCTTGCAGTACTGTTGTAAGAGTGTTTGATGGCCATATGTATGTATATTAAATTAAATTATTAAAGCCAGGCTTTGGGGGGAAATTTTTATTTCATGTGACTTAACCATTTTTTCCCCTTTTTCCTCCCATTACAATATTTAAAAAATCTCTAATTACCATTTCCAAGGTTTTGTCAAACACACTTTTTGTGTCTACCAATGCAACAAAAATGAAGTGTGAATAAATACATTTTTTCAATATTCTCTCACAGTAGTTGTAAATCACTTCACCCTCTCAGTAATTAAATATGCAAACTAATAGGCAGAAAATTGATTAATCAGACGTTATATTTAAATGCCTTGGTGATGCATTTCAATATTAACTCAAGCATAATGTTTATTGTACTAATTTCCTTTGTTTGGGGTAAAATTGCTATAATAATGAGCTGCAGAAATTGAGTTATGAATAAAGTTCATTTTGATCTCAATCTAATAACATTGTATTCAGTCAATTCTTTGATACCAATATTTTCAATCAATTTTAAGATTCAAGATTCAAGATTGCTTTATTATCATTAACCAAACATGTGACCAATGAATTTCTTTTTGTTTGCTGCATACAATGAAGACATGGAAACACAGTAAAAGGCAACTAAATTTAAAATATATGAAAAACATATAAAACAACAAAAGGATACATTATAAAATATAAATGTTAACTGAAAAAAATTAGTGAATTGGCCTGTAACTTACTAATGTCTGTCCAATTTGATACCTGTATAGTATCAAAGATAATAAATAGCAGAAGATAGAGCATTTCACAAATACAAAACGTACAGAAATAACAATACCAAAAATCAGAGACAGGATAAGCAAAAAGCAAACTAAATTGCTGTACAAAGTTTCTCCACTGATTTAGGGAAAAATACATAAAATAAATATATAAATCTCTGTTCTGGAAGTAAAAATGAGCAAAAACGGCCAAGGCAAATAGAAAAAGTAAATATAAAGTAAAAATTTAAAATAAATCGCAGCGCAGCACGCAAGAAACAATTGCAGGTTCCCAATATAGTGGAACATCCGTTCGAAATGCATTCTGGGTACACTAAGTAGCAATTTTACCCCATCCGCTCAGTGACACTGTATATCAGTAATGGAGGCGCCGCTCAGGTTCATTTGTTTCCTGTTTGTTTCCTCAAATGGTCAAATTTTACCCCCCTTGTGGGAGTGTGGATGTTTCATCAATTTCAATGCGAATACGCAAAACAGATCATTTTTGTGCTATTTAATTTCTTTGATAGTATCCCTTGACATTCACAAACGCACATGTTGCTAGGGAAAATTTAGGGTCCTCTGCCTACATTGTGCCTTTCAGATGAATATAATATTTTTATGCTGTGTTTTTAATGGGAAATGGTGCAATAATGTGTTTTGAGTACGTACAAAGAGAAGAACTCTTTTTCTTTTCTTTTTTTTTTTTTATCATATTGTCTTTTTCTGTTTGTATTGATTATCCTTACCTTTCAGTCCCTTTTCTCTCTTTTCTATATGAAAACTGTTTGATAAACTTCAATCTATGTATTTAATAAATAAAAGATATTAAAATTGAAATTAATTTTTATTTTACCATTTGTACAGTATTTCAGTCTGAACTGTTGTATTGTTGGATTATTTGTTTATGTATTTTTTTTATTTACTTATATATGTAGGAGAATTTGAAAAGCTTGTAAAAATTTAGTGTTTTTTTGCTGTTGTTTTTGACAAATGAAGTTGGAAACAAGTTGAATGGGAATATGAACAAGATGGAGGTCAGTAAAATTAGGCTGCTTGGATTAATAGATCTTTCAATGTGGGAGTATTTTTGAATGCTGGAGCTAACACAAGACTTCTTTTATATCTTATTTAGCGAACCCATCACTTGCCAATAATGATGATTTTATTTTATTTCAACCAATTAGCGCACCCACCACCACAAACAAATTTAAATTTAGGAAAAAATTAAAGTTTACTTCAATTTTAATACACCAGATGCTGCCTTGAAATCTCCAAAAATAAGATATGTTTATTTCTTCCTAATTATATAAATTTAAAGCATTTAACCATTACTACACAGTTTCAACAATAGAATTTTATTATTTTTCTCCTGGATGTTTTTGGAAAAACCATTTGCTAAATCAGTAAACAAAATTTTATTTTTGTTTATTTTTTTACCCTCTGACAATCTTTAAAAATATAATCTTCGCAAGACAGGTATATAAAAAAGTCTTGCCTACAGTAATCTTCAATATCGCATTTGAGAAGAAGCAGGAACTTGTACTCCTTATTGGCTATGGAAGGTGGACAAGTACCATAATAAACATCTTACAAATTGCACATCCAGTGTCTACATATCTTGTACATGGCATAAAATATTATCTTAACTGAATTTTGGACCTTAAATACGGTTCATACTATACTGTCATAATAAACTTGATCAAAATCACTTCACTGGACACAGAGTTCCTATATAGAGAGAGTTATGCGACTCCATATTGGGTCCTTTTATGAATGACTATTACACAACGCCTATTCTACTGTGTGGCGCTTGCATAAATAACAGGCAATTGAAAAAATAAATGAAAATAATAATAAGAACATTTTCACTCACTTACGCACAGGACAACTTTGAAATTTGTATAATGATTGGGTATGTCCCAGGATATATCCAAAATAACTTGGAAGTATACTGTAAGAGAAATCCTACGTTACAGGACCCTCCATGCTACTAGCTAGGCAGTACTACGTGGCCTCAGCTTGGCGAGTCAAATGGCAGAGCGTTCAACCTACAACCATAAGCTATTTTGTCTGTCCCATTTTTTCCCACTATCATGCACCTCTTTCATGCATTGTCACTTACCTCACTCTAGTTCTGTTGCCTCTGGGTATGATTCAAATTTTATTGTTCAAAATGGAGATGGACACTACTTTCATCAGCCATTTTATTTTCTTTCAATTTTATTTTATTTTATTTTCATACCAAAGCAAGAGACTTTTAACTATGATGACAGCATCATGAACATGAACACTGTCATATTACTCATCATTATCAGCATCACAATCATCACTACTATCATTATCATCATCATGTGTAATGGAAATACCCATAATCAAATATATATTAATCTACAATCATTCAGCAAATTCCTTCGAAAGTCAGTATTAGTAAATATATAGTAATAATTATTCAGATGCAGCAAAATCATCTATTATATTATTTAGTGCCCTGTATGACCTTTGTGTTTCTACGTTCATCGCACACATCAGTTGCGCAGCACAGACTCAACATAATGTTTGTTTTCTTACTTCAGCCCCATATATACCATAGCTCGCTCAATGGTTTCGGCCACCTAAGGTGCATGCGTCCACTTGCAAGCCTCAGCCTGCCCACATGTATGAAGTTTGCGGTACAGTGGCTGCCTGGGCACCCTTCTGCTGGAGGACCTGCTTGCAGATGTTCTAGCAGCAGCATGGTGGAGATCGGAGACTACTTTTTCCCCTTGCTACTACCGGGATGTCATTTCGACCCAGACATTCGTGGTGTCAGCTGCTCTGAATCTGTCTATATTTTTCTGGTTTCTGATCACCTCCGCCTCCTCTTTTAGACTGCTAATCTGGCAATTAGTCGGTTTATCTAGGTATTCATGAAATAGACTACACAAATCAATCCTGATATTGGTAGTCTATGAGTAAGATAAATACCTAGAACCTTTCCTCTCTTTCTACCCTCTCAGTAATCAGTTGGATCTCTGGAGAATGAGGACTGTAGGAAGACCGTTTGTACGTGGTGCTTTTTTGGGATCAATAGCAATTGACTTTATAAATAAAGAAACTTCGTGGATGAGCTATATGCTTGGTATGATTACTATAACATGTTCCTAGTCAAGCATTGTTATTATTTATCTATTTGTTTCTGTTGTGTTTTCAGTGCTGTTACGCAGCTATAACTTGATTTGAATATTATTTACTATGATTTCCATCTGCGACCTATAAGCTTTTAGAGGCTTGTTGTCGTGTCTGAATGGGTTTGAAAATGTATGGTATTTCTCAATACAGTTAGATGATGAATACTGTATGCAACTTTGCTTTCAATGACATCAAAGCTAAAGTAGTGTAAGTGGAGGCAGGATAATGGAAAATCTGAGCAACGGCATCTGTGATATTTAATGGATGTTCACAATATATTGATAGAATAAATTCATAAATAAACAGAAGCACACAAAGAATTCTATTTAGTGCGGAGCAGGCTGATTTCGCTGTCTGATTGTAATTGCTACTTGATTGAGCACCTTTCTATGAACTTATCGCACCGCTTTATTGCCGCAGTTCTTCATTTGCTGTGGTTCCAATTGATCGATTGTCATGTTATTTAATGTTGTATCTTCTGTGTACCGATGTGTACAATTATGTGTCCATTACAAAGCCTTCTACATTACGGTACTTCTTGGGGCTCATTGCTTTTCTCTGTTTTTCTTTACGTACATGTTAATGAGGATACTCTGAATCAAGTACAATTTCTGCTTTCCACATAGATCCAATACAATGTAAAATACAGGCTAGTTAAAATACACTCAATTAAGGTATAAGGACTCTGGGAATGTTTATAATAATGATATATTTGTAGGCACAGATCTGTGCATATTGAACATTGCCCCATGTGCTTTACACAGAGGATATAGGACCAACAGAGAAAAAAAAAATATATATATATAATAAAAATAATAACAAAAACAGTAACAACAATATAACAATAATAATATAGTGATAGATAATAATAATACTGTATAACAATTATTATTATAAAGGCTAAATAATCTATTATTATTATTAATCTTGTTTTTTAAAATTGATGGCTCCAAGGAGCTCGAACGCCTCTTTGTTCAGCTGTTGCTTTGAGCCTATGACCGTAATTGCTAAAGATCTAAACGCAACTGCTGCACCAACCACTCCTACAAACTCTTCTCTCTAAAAGTCAAATTTTCAAGTTAACATCATTTTGCCTCAGAACGATTGTGTACCAGCATTTCCTTAGTAGGGGTTACTGTGGGAGATGGAGGTCTTGGGGTCACTAGGCACCACGGTAGTCTCCAGAAAAAGAACTCCTGGGGTCAGATGCAAATCCTGCTTGTTGCTGAAGTATTCTAGAATGTAAATGGTGAGTTTCGTCATAATTACCGTATGATGGTTTGTAATGCTAAAGGGGTGGGTCACATAAAGCCACTGCAATTCTTCTATTTCACTGCAATTCTTCTGTTTCGCTGCAGTTTTTCTATTTTCATTGCAAATCTTCTAATTCAATTTTCATTGTATTTTTAATGCTTTTTTATCTTTTTAACTATTGATCAATTGCATTGATGATTTTGTACATTTATATTTTTAAATATGAATTTTATTGAATGGACTATTTTACTTTAATATTTTATGCTAATTTAATATTTGTTCTCATTGGCATCAGAGAGCCACTAGACAGTGAATTTTTTGGCAATCCTGTCTGGCCAACTATTTAAAGTGTGGTTTTTTTTGCTCTCTGTTATCTTGTGTCTGTCAATTTTAATGTTAATTTTTTAACTGGGGATGGGGCTTAACCACTCAGGTTACAGGCTGTAATCCATAAGGAAATAAAAGTATTTTCTCAGCAATGATAAATTACATAATGTTTTGCTAAGAGGCTGAAAATTCAAACTCTCAATTGTTCGCAGTCACAGAGTTTTGTTATGTGTTAACACATTTCACCTGTTATACAGTAAATATTCATCAGAAAATGAAATTACAGCGTGTTTTGGAATGAATGCACTTGTAATTATGAATATTATGCAGGTCTGGTTGGTCGGCATTTCAAAGAGAGGTGTATTCTTATGAAAACTCGTACAAACATTCAAGACGCCTGCTATGGCATTAAACACAATGGTTTACAAATTTGATTGTGATGTTCAAATGTCGATACTTATTTTGTATTTAAGCACAGATCCCAATGAAAATCAATTGCTTGTCATGAATCATTGCCAATAATATAGTATTGTGTATTATGTACTTAAGTACTACTAAACATGCCAGGTTGTAAAATAAATAATATAATTCCATTTATTGTCGCAGTTTCCCAATTTCCAGTTGTCTTTCAACATATGCAGAAACACTGACAATAATATACACTATTTTGTATTGCATGCTCTAGTGAATTGACACATCAGGAAGTCGGTGCCTTCGTCTGTCACTTGGAGTTTACATGTGGCATCTAATAGGCCCAACTTTCATCTCAGAAAAAGCTTTAATGTTTTTAAAAAGATTGTACTAATTAATTATCAACTAATGGGAAATATCTATAGTAGAAGAAATTTTCGCAATCGTCGTTATGTCCCCATAATCGCGAAAATTTAGGGGTGTGAAAAATACTGGCCTTTATAGTAAAGGCAGTGGCTGATCTAGAAATATTGGCTGGTGGCTAATGGGGAGGTACAACTGTTAAGCAGAAGTGACGGAATTTTGTACTAAATCAGAAGGAAAAGGCCATAGATACAGTAGTTTGACTTTAGGATCATCCAGGAACAAAAGACTTGAAGATGGATAAGGAGGGATTATTCCCATTGGCTGGCAAAGGGCAAAACACCACCACTGCAGTGCAATTGGTGAGTTTTAAGCCCAGAGAACGTTATTTTTATTTTACGTGGACTACACAAAAACAATTGAAATTGGTACATTAACATTAAGAATAAAAAAAAAAAAATACAGTAAATATATAAAAAGCTCAATTCCTTATTATATTTAACATATCTTGTTGGGATTCAATATTTCGACATTAATTATGTCATCATCAGGAATGATGATGACATAATTAATGTCGAAATATTGAATCCCAACACGATGGCGTGTATTTCAATACTTGGAGTATGTATTATACTTTCTTATCTGAGTTTAACATATCTGCTGTAAGAATATCATGGATAGCCCATTTCAAAACATAAATCCATAGCAGAGGTCATCAAAGAAAGTATACAGCTTTTTTGTAGTCTATAAGCACAAACCCTATACTGTACGAATATAGGGTCAGATATAAGGATAGTATGGTGCAAAGTAAATATGAGCTGTTACTCTCACTATCATTATTAATAATAGTTTGATGATTTATGAATCTTTGATAGTGGGTTGGCCCCCCAGAATATGAAGTTGCAAGTTTTGATTTATTCTGTTTACATCACCTGCTGTCCCAGATCCTTTTGTAGCTGTCAAAAGATTTTTTTTTTATAAAGCCCAGGCAGAGGATGGAATAGCTCACTAGAAAAACATTTTATATGATTCGACTCTTGATAATGAAGTATTTTGTTATTCATACAAATTGAGCGATGTTTTATTACATTTGTCCACTTAAGTCATGTGATGGAACCTCTTCAGATTATATCCAGATTATATCTCAACCACCTAGAAGTTACCGCTGATCATAGCACCTGGTCTCAAAGGATACACTTCTTACAGCTTATCTGTACAGCCTTTCAACAGTATGACCCTCGCATTCAGGGAAAACATATTTTAAAAGATGATGATGAAGACATATTCATATCAAATGACTTATAAAATATTTTACATGGTAGAAATTCAATTTTTTTTAACCATAATTAAAAAGAGGGTGACCCTTCCATTTTATCCTAGATGGTACAGTAAGTTGCTACTCAGTGTCCCTAGGGAAAATAATTTTTCTTTTTTAACCAAATCATATTATGAGACTTAGAGGTTGAAATTTTGTTTGCTTGTTATGAAAAAAACTGTGCTTTCATAGGATTTACATGCAAAAAACCTAGAATTGGAAAGGCGGCCTACATTTCCACACATAATGAATAAATAATAATAATAAACGTTGAATAAATGAGGATTGTTAATGGAATGAATAGTTATTAAAACTAGTTTGTGACTCACATTATAACAATAGTCATTTCAATATGAGCTTTGTGAGTATACTTAATACTGAAATTTGCATATGGGTCTAAAAAAATATTTACCTATAAAATCTAGGAGAATTGAAACAAAGTTACATTGGACGTAGCTATGTTGATATCCTGTTTATTATTTTATTTAAAAAAATATAGCTTGCATGTTACATTTGCTGTTTTTAACTGTGTTTTTGTAAATATTGTAATTGTGAATGTGCTAGTAAATCTTTTAAATCTTCTTTTCAACAAAAATAAATACTGATACATTTACTGTACCTGTGTATTTTAGTATGCTGCTTAAAATGATATATGCCTACCTACTGTAAGTTAATTTTCTATGCAGAATAATCCACCTCACTCTAAGGCGTTCCTAACTTAGGATTAGAGTGAACATTTTACAAGTTATGGCCCTGCCACACCTTGATGATTTAGCCAGTGATGCCTATGTATAAAATTTTTTTTAAAAACGCTGGCATGTGCTGACTTTCAATGTTTTTCAATTTTCGGCATATGTATAGCGTATTCATAATGAGATAGATGTATACATAGCATATTTGTATCTTGTGTTATAGAACGTTTCTATAACTTAAAGATAACTTATACCAACGAATACTTAGCTTGTTGCCGGCATTCACAGTTTATGCCTACTGATGATAATTTAACTTATGTGCAGCGTATGGAGCGTATTGCCGATGATCATGTCACGTAGCCTATAAAAAGACTGCTGAGATGGCCGCACCTTTCCTAGAGTAAACATGCATTAGTACAAAAACATAGGATTGATATTATATATTTGTTGTTTGTGATTTAATGCTGTTGAGATAGATTTATTAATTGTCTTTGTTAAGCGTTTAGAATCAAATTTACATCTCATCGTTAGTGTCCTAGCTTTTACGAAAATGATATTTCCCATGCCAAAGATAACGATAAAACGAACGCTAAAACAAAATTTATTCGGCAATTTTCTTATGTAAAACATTGTATTATACTACAAGTTTTATTATTAATACAAGTACGACCATTCTTTCACCAGCAATATATTGATTTAATAGTGAAATTTAAAAAAATCACAATCTGTAGATATGACGATGTAAGGTCGCGCATTCGGAAAAATCGTAGTTTATACTATATAGGCCTAGGTAGTAAAAAAGACGTATAAATTTTTTATACATCGGCTTATGTTGGTTAAATGGTCCAGGTATGACAAGGCCATTATGTTTCCAAAAATACTGTATCATATGGAAAAGTACATGCTCTATATCACTGGAATAAAGATGGAGTTATACTGAGAACAAAGACATTTATTAAATTTTAGGCACATAAGTTTATTAATAGATATCGCCAGCCTAGTTGTAGATGTAACAATGATTTGTTTTCATTTTACAAAGTATGTGGATTAAAATATAAGAAGCATTCCCGTCAGTGATTCACCTATTATACAAATTAGTTGACTCAAACTATATACATATTGCATTTATAATTGTCTTTCATCCAGTAATGGACTTGGATGTAATGATGCTCGCGCTTCACTCCTGCTACTTGATATTGGGTTACATTTAAAAAGGATAAACCTTAGAACTCAATGGTCTTAAATTGACCAATGCATGATTGACCATTGAAACAGGCTTAAAAATTTCATTAGCAGTTGACCATCTTGAGGATGGCTTGTCCATTAGATTTGTCGCAGCTTGTCAAAATCTTACTAATGCTTCACAAGGTGAGCATCCAGTGCCCTACTTTTCAAGATGATACTATTGTAGACTAAATTATGTCATTTTATAAGTGCATCTAATCATAATATTTATGAAGTATATAAATTAAACTGCCTTTATATTCAAACTCATGTTCAAAATTAACAAACAAAAACTGACAAGTAATTTTGTATAATCGTCTTCAATAATTCAAGAAGTATTACATGATTGCAAATATTGGAATTCACAAATATTACAGGTGCAGTAGTAAGGTATTTTAAATTCCAATATGTGTACTGCATTTTAGAAGCAAGGAATGTAGGGAATAAGCCATCCCTGTTAAAAGCCACCCCTGTCAAAAGCCACCCAACAATGGACTATACTATTGTAAGGTGGTGTGCACAATGGGTTTTTTTTTGTATTGATGTTGCTCTACAATAGGTTTAGGATGCCAAGAGTGTTTGTATCACAACTATTATTTATTATTTTGTGTATTATAAGTTATAGACTGGGTGTAGCCTAGCTAGGGATAAACATTTAGTACTCCAAATGCAAAACATAATAGCTTCTCTTAATTATGCAATTGGGTGGTTTCCAGAAATGTGTGTGTTTTTTTTTGTTTTTTTTCCCAGGTATCATGTGCTACCATATTATCATTATTTTTCATTTCTTAGAATAACTAAGTAATACCACAATACCATATTATTCTTTAAAGTATTCTGTGTGTATTATGAATTGAAAATTTGTAACCTTGATGGCTTCTAGAAATATGTTTTTTTTTTTAAATATTTTTTTTATTTAAAATACTTCTCACTTATAAAAATACAGGTAAAGGAGACGGGACAACGTGAGATACTATTGTTGCCTTTATTACCTTGGGATGCCCTCTTCAAGCTAGCTATATGATGGCTATTTCAATGCTTCCAAAAGCAATTTCAATGCCTTAAAAGCTATTTTATGCTACCAGCTATTTCAATGCTATTGCAGTGCTTCCTATTAGCAATTTCAGTGCTTCGGACCAAATATTGTGGCTATATGTGTCAAGATGAAGGTTAATGGTCATACCACCAAATCTACAGTGTGTGGATAAACTGTTGTCTTATAATTATTTGCTGACTTCTATCTGTTGTAATCAAGGTGGTATAAAATATATTATTATTTTATACCTCCTTGTTGTGTTGTAGACTGAGATACTATTTTTATTTGCAGAATTCTTTTTAGCACCTTTTTAGTTCCTATGCATGTAATGCAATAGGAACTTGTAATCACTCTTGCTATTTCCTATGTTTTTTATTGTGTGTAGTGTGTATGTGTGTGTGTAGACATTTATGCAAATGCGCATGCGTCAAAGAAAAGTTTTCCGACATTTTGTTTTACATCGCGATGCGAAGATCGATGTGTCAGGGCTCACGCTAACCGACCGGAATGTCGGCATGGATGAAACTATTTTGGTTTTACGGCAAAAAATTCATCTGCTGTAGGCATAGGTATTTTGAAGAAGGCCTAAAATAAAACTAAAATGTTTTAATACTTGCTGAAATACATCGTTTCTTCATTTAGATCTCCATTTTTCACTTAGTCCATGCGACGTTTTTTTCTGTTGTATATGTATGAGTAGTCATATGAAGGTACTATATCCCCGACAGTTGGCTGTGCAGCAATGTACCCTTTGAATGCAAACTGAAAACAGGTGAAAATAAAAGGCAGCCGACTGTCGGGTACATAACGACTATCTAGCTTTCCACAAAAACATGAGGCCTAAGCTAGGCCTAGTTCAGTATTACTGCGATGCAAGGGTAGGCCTAGTAGATCGTTTAATCAATGATATCAACTTTGTAGAATAAATTCTACAATAATAATGTCAAAAGTAGCTTAAAATGACTTAATACAGATATGGAATACAGTACTCCATTACATTTATTATTAGGCCTATTATTATTGTTTTTTTACGTTTTTCACCTATGACATAAATTGTTTTGAGAAATCGCAAGAAGAAAGCCACCTCTGTCAAAAGCCACCCCTGTCAAAAGCCACCCAACAATGGACTATATCATTGTAAGGTGGGGTGCAAAATGGGTTGTTTGTCTTGATGTTGCTCTACAATAGGTTTAGGATGCCAAGAATTTTTGTATTACTATTATTTTATTATTTTGTGTATTATAAGTTATAGACTGGGTGTAGCCTAGCTAGGGATAAACATTTAGTACTCCAAATGCAAAACATAATAGCTTCTCTTAATTATGCAATTGGGTGGTTTCCAGAAATGTGTGTGTTTTTTTTTGTTTTTTTTCCCAGGTATCATGTGCTACCATATTATCATTATTTTTCATTTCTTAGAATAACTAAGTAATACCACAATACCATATTATTCTTTAAAGTATTCTGTGTGTATTATGAATTGAAAATTTGTAACCTTGATGGCTTCTAGAAATATGTTTTTTTTTTTAAATATTTTTTTTATTTAAAATACTTCTCACTTATAAAAATACAGGTAAAGGAGACAGGACAACGTGAGATACTATTGTTGCCTTTATTACCTTGGGATGCCCTCTTCAAGCTAGCTATATGATGGCTATTTCAATGCTTTCAAAAGCAATTTCAATGCTTTAAAAGCTATTTTATGCTACCAGCTATTTCAATGCTATTTCAGTGCTTCCTATTAGCAATTTCAATGCTTTGGACCAAATATTGTGGCTATATGTGTCAAGATGAAGGTTAATGGTCATGCCACCAAATCTACAGTGTGTGGATAAACTGTTGTCTTATAATTATTTGCTGACTTCTATCTGTCGTAATCAAGGTGGTATAAAATATATTATTATTTTATACCTCCTTGTTGTGTTGTAGACTGAGACTATTTTTATTTGCAGAATTCTTTTTAGCACCTTTTTTCTTCGTTCAACTGCAAATCTGCTTTTGTTTCTGCTAATAGGACTGTAACGTCAGTGTAGTGAATACAGAACTAGCAGCTATTTCATTGGCATTTTAGAATACTGTATCTGTTCAGTGTAAAGGTTGAATGCTGTAGACTAGGAGATGGTGTATGGCAAAAATGAACCCGGTATAAATGGCCCCAAATGACAGGTAGGTAAAAATGGTTCCAATGATAAAATTCAGTAATAAAAATGGTTTTTTTTTTTTTTTTTTTGAAATCTTCAAAATATTCAAATGCTGTAAAATAGCAAGAATTGAATCAATAAATCAAAAAGTAATAAATTACCTGTTTTCTGTTATTTTAACCTGTCAGTGGCGGTTGTTATCGCTGTTGGTTAATACAAAATAAAATAAAATCAAAATTATGCTGTACAATGATTATATAAAAGCCAATAAATAAAAGCCTTTTGTTTTAAAAAATGCATGTCTAATAGTCAAGTTGTTTTTGAGAAATATTTGTTTTTTGTTCATTTGGGAATAATCATCTATTTAGGGAATAAGCACAGAGCGCCTTCATTATATATATTAAAGTTTTAGTTGGTTTATTTGGTAATATAATAAAAAACTACAGATATGGGACCTACATGTTTTGTTAGTTTAGCAATACCCGGATTGAAGTTAAACATTTCTGCAAATTGATTCAGTTTTCATGAAATTACTCAACTAAGTTATTTAAGTATAACTTATTTGATGTTTAAGTATAACTTATTTGATGTTAGATTCTTAAAACCAAATTATTTCAGTTTTTAAAAAATGCAGATAATGATTTATTTTAAATTATTGATTCAAGTTGTGTTATTTAGCAGCATTTAAATAATTTGAAGATTTTTTAAAATCAGTTATAATACAGAATTTTATAATTTGAGGGCCATTTTTTGCCTACTTGTAAGACATATACTGAAGACATTTTTCCCGGCCATTCTCTCAAAGGAAATTTTTTGGGGGCCATTTTTGCCTACAACCCAGAAATGTACACAATGGAAAATAAAGAAACATTAAACAATGTAATATATGGTATTGAAATTATTATTAAGATATGTTTTCAAACAATTGTCAATTAAAGTATTTTTACTTCCCATCTTATGCTGCATTTTGTTTTGCAATGTTCATGTTTGTACAAATTTTTAATAAATTTAATATCCTTTCCATCGATACCAATATTTTCAATACAATTTTTGTGGTACATTTATCAAATGCCTATGAAGTAGCATAATTGATAAAACATAGAAAGACTTGCTGATCCGTTTCAGGATATTTTTTACAGATACTGCACGTACAAAATATGGCTTTTCTTGTTCTACAATTCTTTTTAAAGATGAACTGTGTCACTGTCATATTAACCTCTGTGTAGCTAATAAGAATTTATAAATAGAAACAAACCGTAATTGTTCTCCATAACAGTTCTAAGATTCTGAGTCAGAGATCAATTTGCCAATGAACACTATACTATGTAGAGCTATAGAAGTATACAAATTGCAGTTTCAAGGGGGAGGGGGTTTGGATAGGTTCAGAATTCAGGAAAGCCAATTTCTGGCCATCTTAGTATCTAAATTCTGGATCTGCCCTGGGAGAAAGCTTCTTCCAGCCTTACACAATTGTGGTATTGCCCAAGCAAATTGAAATTACTGTACAGTAGAACCCCTCATTTACGAACCCCGATTTTACGAACGTAATATAAAGGTGATGACGTCATAAAAATTGAAGCGAAAGATTAAAAGAAAAAAACCCGCTCGAATTGTACCTGTTATTACCATGCATACAAAACAACACACCATACTATACAGTACTATGTAATTATCAAGTGAAGGAGGCCCTCTAACGGGCCTCTTCAAAGTCAGTGTACCGTTTTTTATGGCTTCGCACATGTGCATGCGACAAATTTTACTTCTCTTTCAAACATCGTTTTCAGCTTTAAAATTCAACATAGTGCTTGATTGTTTTATTGAATGATCAATATATATATAATAAACAAGTATCTATGGAAGTTGTGTTGGAATAAAATCCACGATCTAGGTATTTAAGAAGGTAAAAATGTCCGATAAAAATAAATTTGTGCAGGGCCTAGAGTGGGATCAGAATGCTTAGAAGCTGCCAACTGTAGGCCTAGGCCCCCTCAGACTTAGATGCGTAAGCCTGTAGGCCTAGCCTAGGCCTAGTTTATGCCAGTGTAAGTAGTATCAGTGCAAATATATAGGAATTTGGGTCAACCCCGATTTTACGAATTTACGAATGGCTCTGGGCCCGTGCCGTACGTAAATAAGGGGTTCTACTGTATTAGTTTCCAAATAAAAATGAGAAGAGAGTTGTTATTTTTGCGGTTTTTCTTCATGCTGGTGTTGGTGGTTGTGAATTATAATTTCAAACTTGGCAAAATACATGATGAAGGCTGTCGCTATCATAATGTTTAGATAATCAGTCTATGTGAAGCGCAGTAGGTCAAGTAATGCGAATATACAAGATTATATTCTAAGGTATAATATTGAATGTTGCTACGTTTAGTACGCTTATTTAGCCCATACCGGTACTGACACAATGCAAAACCCATGTACTCAATAAACGAGATTCTATTGGTCTAAAAAAAGTCCAATAACATGCAAAATTTTGGGACAGGAAGGACATGATTTGATATCAATCCATATTTTATAATTTAAATTGATGGAAAAACTATTGACTTTTACCATTTGTTTGTCACTGCACTGGTAGCTGTTTGCTATATACTGTAGTAAGTTGAAGAAAGTCAAGAGCAATCAAATTTTCTGTGCCAAATTGGTCTTATTAGATTTTCAATCTGTAACTAATGTTTTAATGTTTACTTTGTGAGGGGTGTTGAAGCATCAAGCGATCCTGATTACCATTCTGTTACACCTAATAATGATCCTTAGTAGATTCATTATAGATGTGAACCTGTTGGGTAAACAAACACGAAAGATGCAACGTTTCTATTATGGTGACTATTTGATGATTAATTTGTTTGGAAATTGAACTTGGCAATTTTGTCAAAATGGTTTGATAATGCTCCAAAAAATACTTGCCCTAGATATTAAGAATTTTTCAGTATTGCTAGGCCTACGTCCCTGCATATCTGCGACCAGATTAATTAGGCCTACCCTAGGTATGTGCGAATCATCAGTCCTCGTACATTGCACTCTTTGTTCAGATGAATTTCAAAGCCAAAATGTACAGAGAATTCTAAAATATGTTGAACAATTAATAAAATCTTATTGCCTTCCTTTGCAATTTAATTCACACATTCACTATGATCTATTTTTAAAACCGTAACATTTTCTTTGCCAACCAAGTTGGCTAGTAACGTGGTGAATTCAGCAAAAAAATAAACCGTTCCCACAAGTAGTTCCTCACAGTACTCTTGGGAGAAGCAAAACAGGGTCAGACACACAAGTCAATGATTCTTTGTACACTGCCGGAAATGTACTGTAAGCGCGCCACTGCAAAGAGAAAATAGGTCATGCTAAAAATACCCAGCTAGATTGTTTGGTACAAACTTGTGCGTTGGTTGATCGCATATTATTTTACCGAGGCACTGATTTTGTTTCTATGTGTTAATTATGTTTACATTTTAATTCAGACATAATCATAAGTTTTGAACTTGCTTTGTAATCAGTTTACATGTCCCATTTTGTCTTGACTCGTCTCACACGTGTTCAGTACTGCAGCATTGAGATTTCGCTCTGCTGCACAAGGTATTTTGTGTTTAGTGTTGCGTACATTATAAAAAAAATTGAACATTCCACACACAATAGACCGAAACATAGAGCTTCCCAGTGACGGGGATATGGCACCTCACTCTTTTTCTGTAACTGAGTTTACAGACTTTTCTGAATCCAGAATAATTCGACTTTGCATTCTCAACCAATTTGTTGGAGCCACTTAAAATTTGACATAGACAAGGTTGACTCTACATGCTAAAGTGTTATGAAAAGTGTACACATTTATCACAAACATTTTTTTTTTACCTAATTGACTTATTTTGGCAGTTAATATTTGAGGGTTAATACTTTGCTGCTTCCCACTATATAATAATTGAATATTGAATTCTTGTGTGTGTTGCTTTTGTACAGTAGTGTGGCAACTTCTCACATAATTTGTAGATTTATTGTGAAATTATTATTTGATGATGATATTTTGATTGAGGAGTAGGAACAATGAATAATGAATATACTGTATGCCTTAGTATAATAAATACTATGCTTTTTAAAAGTATTATTTTGCTCATTAAAGGTTGATTTCAATTAATTTGGTTTGATTGGGCCTTGTTAAAGTCTTATTCCAATCTTCATTGTAACCAGAACTCTTAATAGAAATGCCACTAATCACGTTTAGTTTATTTAGTACTGATGAGAAATGTTTGCCAAATCATACTGTAAGAATTTGGTTATTAGGTTAATTAAGTCTAATCCAATTTACTTTTCATTAATTGTTTTGTTTTCAATCAGAAGGAGCTAGCTAGATAGACACTCTAATAATTAAAGCATCAGGGATTAATTTTATGGAAAGTCATAAAACCAGAGTTTACCTGCAATGTGATGAACAGCTTCTTGAAAATTACCAACAATAATTGCCGCCTATACACATGCAAATTGGAATGTTAGCTTAAAGAGACTGCTAACACATGAAGAATTAGGAAAATTTAGAAGTATACAACTAATCATTTTTATTTATGTACATTGAACTTTTCTAATCAAATATAATACAGTAGAAATCAGAGAATGTTAAGTTGTTCCCTTATTAGTTTGTCTTTCGGCACACAGTTATACAGCAATTCATAATGTTAATTTAATTGACTTAAAAACTAGTTAAAATGTAATAAAACTAATTTTAACAATAATTTCCAATGCAGGAACAATACATTCATATGATGCAAAAACAACATAATTTGTAGAACTATTCAAAATAATAAAAGCTTTCTGTTGATGCATTTCATACAGAAGTATATGCAGTAGTAGTGCAGTCATTTAGAAACCAGGGTGTAGGATATGAATTTTAATCACATATGAATGTACACAGAGAAAATGAAAAACAAAAAAAAAACAAAAAAAAAAACATGATATAATTGCTAAAGGCTAAAATTCCAACAAATTTCCATATAGACACTTATAGCTCAACAGGAATGTATAAGAATTTGACACAGTTTTGTTGCAGCCTGCAAAAATAATTAAAAACCATGTGTGTGTCCTGCCAACCATTTTTGGCTAGAAAATTTCTTCATGTTATTGAAACAGCATAAAGCGGTGTAAAGCAGTACATGAACACAATTTTTGGAAGCACACTAGAAACACGAAGTTACAGTGCAGCCCTCAGTGTTAAAATCCAAAAGGGGACACTTTCACATGTTTGGTCAGGGAACAACCCTATTATGGGGACACTTTCTTGGTCCTGAAGTTGTCTCCTTAATAGGAGTTCTTATTTATTACATTCTGGCTCATAAAACTTTTAAAGTAACTAAAAAATGGAATCTCATATTTAACATCCTACTGTATTACGTGAGTGTCAGAAGGAAATTTTTGGCCTCTGTGAACTAGCAGTGTAAGACTTCCCTGGATTTTTTGAATTTTGTAAAAAAAAAAAAGCCACTTGAAGTTCTTCAAATATAAGCCTAACTAAACATCTCCAAGAAAGTCAATACAGTATTTAGAAGAGCCTATAAACCTTCTTAAGATTCACCTGACCTAAGGTTACTGCAGCTACTCATTAAATCAGTAACTTTACAGACAGAGTACGCCTCTTATGAGCCTTCCCCACGGATTTCTTTCTGACATACCATGATTGCTTGCCAGACAAGTTGGCATCATAGAATTAACATGGCTAACCACTAAACAAACCACAACTTTATTTTTCATTTTCCAGTTCACCTGGTCAGACACTTCTGTTTTTTGGTTCTGTGAATATGCAGATTATGGGCTATGTTAATATTCAGATACAAGATGCTATAGACTACTTGCTTGTACTTGGGGGGGGGGGGATGTATTTATTTTGGTTCATTTTGAGGTTGACCAAACCGAAATGAGAAGGTATTTGGTTAACAGTGGCGGCGCCACAAGGGCTTTTCCCCCCAGATAATTTTTTTTTCCCCCGCAAAAAAAGATGGGGGGAAAAATCGTTGTGGAGAAAAATCGTTGTGGAGAAAAAAAAAGATGTATTTTAT
Source organism: Anneissia japonica (assembly GCF_011630105.1). NCBI lineage: Eukaryota > Metazoa > Echinodermata > Crinoidea > Comatulida > Comatulidae > Anneissia > Anneissia japonica. The sequence continues at coordinate 205,699 of NW_022747029.1, read as the reverse complement.
ACATATTAATAAATTAACTACCTATAAAGTAGATTAAATAAGCTTCTGAAACCCCTAATTGTCATTTTTTGGGGACTTCACCCCCGGGACCACTTTTTTCGAGACATTTTGAACGATGCCCGACCACTCCCACCTTGGGCAACTCCACCATATTTCCCCCTAAAAGTTTACTTTAACATCTAGATGTGTAAAAGAGACAGGATGCTGGCACCGCCAAACATAAGGTTTTTAATTCATTAAAAAGATTTTGGAAGGTAAGATTGTTGGAAATTGGTCCTCTGTCCTTTGAATCATATAAGTTTGCAAAAAAAAAATCTCTCACAAATGTGCATTACACATTTTCACTACAGGTAGGTATTTGTAATCATCCAAGCTTTTAACACGTTTGCTGCCAGGGATGCGAGTTCACATCCGACCGGGTACACACGTCAATGAGACGAGTACATGTCCGCACCTGTTTAAGCATACCACAGTTGTGTTGCACATGAACTCGCTGATATTGGTTGCCAGAACACAAACTCTCACCTTGGAAGTTTAGAAATGAAATTGTAGTACCGGTAATGATAGAAAAATAAATTATTTGATTTGGTATGTAACAACATCACGATTCATTTAAGACAGACAAGGAAAAGTAAGATAGATAAAAAAAAAATGCCAAAAAAGCGAATCTTCTTAATTACCAAAAATTCAGAAAAAGAACAAGACAAAAAATGACAAGTAGCGATGTTATTTATATGCAATGAAAGTTTAGTGCAATAAAACATCAACATTTAAGAAAATGAATAAAACAATGATGACATTGAAAATATTGGAGATGGAACTGGTAAAAAAAGGCTTGGCCATTAATGTGTTTATACAGTATTTCTAGAAACGTAAATGATAAATACCTTGCCTAGAGGCTGACTTACATGGTTAATTTGTCACTAATAAAGTATATATAATATATATATATATACATATATATATATATATATATACTGTATATACTATATAAACGATCGTTTTCTTATTTTTAAAAATTTTTCAATCATAAAGCGGCCGCCACCAATGTTATATTGCCATAGGCAAAGTATCTGCGACAGTCGGCAAAAATGCTGTTTTTTTACTTCAAATCGGTAGCATAGGTCTACAGAAGTTAATAAGTGATAGGAATGGACGGGAGTCTTTCCTTATGAAAGTGCATATTTAGCAAAATGTTTCGTTATCTGACGTTTTGAAGCGTTTTTCAAACAGGCAAAACCAGGCCTAAGCTAGCCTACTAGAGGCCTACACAACGAGGTCCAGCAGGAAACATGCTCGGCGGCAGTTGGTGTAGGCCTAGGCAGGATCGTTTAGGCCTCCCCGAACAAATTCGACTGCGATGTAGGCCTATGGGACACTTTGTATTTTTGGTTATGTTCTCAGTCAATTTGATTCATTGAATGATTACTAAATATCCTCTTACTGAATAATAATATGATAAATATGCGTATTGACTTAAAAGTTATATGAAGACTGTGGGAAGGGAAGACTATTCTACACTAGGACCTACTTACTATGTGGTTTAAAATAAATTGAAATTTTTCTCTTCTCAAAAAAAAAATTCCCCTCCCCCCAAAAAAAAATTTGAATAGGCCTACTGTACCATGACTGTACATAGTCTAGGCCTACTTACACTATTGTTTTGCTGTAAATAGGAAACAGGTCTCTTAACTTCACAATCTACAATCATTGACAAATATACATTAGGCCTAAACCAAGTTTATTTTGTAGTGTTTTTTGGTTTGGCGTATGGTGCTCAACTTTCTGTTGTTAATAAATATTTTTATCTATGTTTAATTTGAAATTAAGTAATTAATTTAAAGACTTCTTGTAATATTTTAGTTAAAACAAGTTTTATTAGGATGCATGCAGAAAGAATATTGATATGCAGAGAAGTAATCCCCACCCCCCTGATTTTTTTTTGGGAGATGTGACGCTAAACAATGCAATGCATCATTTCGAGATCTAGTTTCTTGTATACTTGCTCATTAGGTGTTGCTTTAGTCTATCTCAAAAGGGAAAAAATCGCTCCTTGTTACCATACCATGATAACTAGAAATTGGTAAGTCCAATTAGTTTGAAATTTGGCAAAATGCAATGAATGAATTTTGTGACTTAATTTTCACAATTCCCAAATTTGTGTTTAGTGTTTGTGTACAAAGGAACACACACATGCAGGTTTCTGGTTGAATTTTCTTGACATTTTCCCAAAGGCCACATCATGTATGCCTATGATAATTTGGTGACGATCATTAGTGGAGCGCATTGGGTTCAGTAGGTTTGGATGTAATGAAATGTAAAAAAGAGAAATCTACAGTGTTTTATTTAAGGGTGGAGTATACTTTATACAGTCAATAAAGTGCGCCCTCTCTAGTGAGATTAGTTTTTGTACTTCGCATCTCGCACAATGCGGTCGTTCGGTTAGGCTGAGATAATGTTTGTTAAGTGTCAAAATCTCAGTCAGAATCAGTTTTTTAACAAATTTGAAATAATTCCTATGAAATATTATATTTCACAAGTGTCAATACTAGCAACGGAAAATATCATGTCGGCCGTTTTTATCTGTGATAACAGAACCTAAATCGAGGTAAGGCTAGGCCTAGCCTAGCAGCGTTGGATAGGCTTATGTTTTCGGCGCCTACGATATTTCTTCTCACGACCTATCGCAAAATCAACATGAAAAATTCATCCGCATTTATTTTTTGTGTGGAACACAAAAAAATCAAATTTCAGTCTTATTTTACATTTTTTTCATTCTTAGGAATGTCTAAATTCAGTTAAACTAGCAATTCCGTATTATATTTATAAATCTTTATAACATTATACAAAAATTAGATTTTTCTTAAAAATTGAAATTTTGCCGGGAATGGGGCTTTAAAATTAGTACTGGAATATTTGGAATTGTATGTAAGCTTCTGTTAATGGCTTTTTATGCTTCACTTTTTTAAGGTTAAATAATAATTCCAATTCTTAAATTTTATTGACATTATTGAAGTTGTCGTTAGACGTATAATTGTTATCCATGGCGACACTAAATTATAAATTTGTGAAACCAGCATATGGTAAATGAACCCAAACCTGAACTAAGACATACTAGTAGTCAAATTACTGTACCTAGAATGCAGGCAAGTCAATCAGTGATTGGAATTTCATGTTTGTCAGGTGACATGCAAACTTGGTGGCACTAGCAACTACTACTACCTGAAGTTCATTGTATAGGCCTACACAGGTTTTTAGATCATTATACATGATCATTTTTTTTCTTTTATTACTATAAAAGAATTTAGGACTTTAATTTAAAAACATTTGTGTGAGACCTTAATATTTTTATAATTGCAAGTTGGTTCACATTTCATATTGGATGTATTATTTTTTTGTGCATTTTAATGTGAAATTGCCTACTTACAGTATATGGAAGAACACCAAATAAATAGTATTTTGGGACCTATTCAGGGGACACCCTTATTAATATTAAGGGGATACTTTGTTTGTGAAATGATATGAAATATATCTTTTAGCACTACAGTATTGCCATTCTCTATGAAGGGGACAACCTTGTTAAGGGGACAGAGACATTTTTCTGAGAGACCCAAATGTACATTTTCAACCCCTATAATAAAAACACTTTTTTTTTTTCCTGTATCAACAATTTTTGTTATTATATCACTACAACAAATAAATGACCAAAGAATTTCAGCTGGTCTTGTTGAAAGTATTTTTTTTTTTTTTGCTTATTATTTTGGTCCAATTTAACGAAATTTACATCTACTATATGCCTAAAACTACAATAGATTTAAAATAATAATATTTCATTCAAATGTTTTGACAACTGTTAAGCAATAAAATGAACATTTTTTTCTTGATCCTTAAAATGGATATCGGTATAGACCTACTGTGTGTGTTGTTCAAGGGATTTATTTTTTTGCTATGTACTTCTATATAGATTTGACTCTTAATCATCGGATAACCCTCACCCTGTTTTTAAGTCATTACTCAATTTATGCTGCTGTATCTGTCATAGCACAAATTTGAAACAATATAACTTTAGATTTCATCATAAATAATAATAATAATAATAATAATAATGTATTGCTTAAAGGTTTGCATGACGAAGAAATAATATATATGTTGAAGCTTGCGGTACACTACGAAAAAAAGAACTGTTGTTGTTGAGAAAGTCTCGACGTTTCGATTGAGATGCTTCAATCATCTTCAGGAGAATAATATCTGCAGAGACTCCAAACAGGGTAATACTTTTGTTTGGATAGAGAATTTGGGTATTATTGTAATAATAATAATAATAATAATAATAATTTGCACTGAAAATTATTGTTATAATTTAGTTACATTTATAGTAACTTGTTCTTAGGTCAACTGAAATAAAATTATATAGAATTTCAGATCAACTGAAATAAAATTATGAAGAATATGACTACTTGTTAAAAACCCCCAAGGGAGAAATTACACAGTTTTTATTAGGCAAGACTTCTTTTATTCCTTGTTTCACATACTTATTTTTTTAAAGATCATCAGAGGAGGGCGGAATAAAAATAAAAATTAAATTTTGTTTTCGTATTTAGCAAATAGTTTTGCCAAAAACATCAAAATGGAGGGGAAAATCAAAATGAAATTTTATTGGTGAATGTAAAATAGGATTGTTGAATGCAGTGGAAATTATTATTATTATTATTTATGATGAAATTACTTCAGCCAGATTCAATCAATCAGTCAGCTTTAAATTCCACATTTTTTCTTTTTTTTCATTACAAATAACAAATAAAGATTCTAAAGGTATTAGACTGTCAGGTACAGTAAAGTATTTACAGTTCAGAGTGCAATATGTTTTGGCATCTTCATGATGAATACTTGAAATACGTATGCATGAATATCCTTCTTTGTTTAGGTATTGTCTGGCTTGCCGATAGCAATATGATAGACTCATACTTGATATGCATTTTATATAAACAAAAAATTACAAAAAAATGCTACAACATACCAAGAAAAGTGTTTTGATAATTTATTTATATGAACTATTTTTTAAATTTTTTTTTATAAAATTCTAATGACTTAAAAATGTGCTTACTGTTTCCATATTGGATGAATAAAAATAAATCTGAATCTATGCATAAATATATATTACCATTGTATGATATATAAAAATACAGTATACTGTATACAGTGTTTGTATACCTAAGATATTAATCACAGTTCATGTAGAAAGTAGTAGCATTGTCTACCTCAAAAGAATATTATTGTATGAGTGCTTTTAACCATTATTAGGCACTGATATGAATGCCTCAATGGATAAATGAGGTGCCATAATTTTAATTTTAAAGTGCATATTGCCTAGTACCTGCATGTGGTTTACACCCAATTATAAAATATATACATTTGCAGCCTGTCTGTTCTGTTATTCATCACAATACTAAACCATTGAAAAGCACTGTCATTTTTTGTTGAGACTGCAAGGCAAGAAAGACTAGAAGAATGTTCTTATCCATGAGTCATTCTAGCCTAAGGAAAGCTCTGGTTTAATATAGGATAGAGTCAACAGATTTTGTTCATTACTGTAGCGGTCCTTAAGCTATCGAAGAGGATTACAACATGCTTGTTACTGCAAAGTATCTAGGGTGATTACATTAATCATGATTCCTCTCTGAATGTTCATTTTTCTTTTTTTTTCCCAAATAATAAATACCAAGTTGAACTTTTAGGTCATCTGGCTGTTTTATGTATACATTCTATGTACAATTGCAGTAGTGTATTGGTAGTTCAAGCCAGTCAACCTGTTTAATTTAAATATTATTTGATTTCTTACTTAATAATGTCAGAATAATAGCCTTGTTTACACGGCAGGAGATAATGTAACCATGATGATAGTGTTTATCAGTTGATATGGGTGTTAAGTGGCCGTGTAAACGGAGTTAGTAACTTCGCATAACGGATCAGCAAATGCGATGATTTACCTAGTACCTCTGCATTGCAGTGTGTTACATAGACCATCAGTGTTATCTTTATGCAAATTAGCTGTTGTTTGAACTGTGTGAATCGTCAGCATGAATACCATTATTATTTAAAAAAATTATGTTTTTATGAATTAAATACATTTTAAAACTTTTTTGACAAAGGGTTTCAAAACAAGCAGCAATGCGCACATTTTTTTTCAGGTCAGTTTTAATCATGTGACTTCCTGGGTGTAAACCACATACAGGCACTGGGCAATATGCACTTTAAAATTAAAATTATAGCACCTCATTTATCCATTGAGGCATTCATATCAGTGCATAATAATGGTTAAAAGCACTCATACAATAATATTCTTTTGAGGTAGACAACGCTACTGCTTTCTACATGAACTGTGATTAATATCTTAGGTATACAAACACTGTATACAGTATACTGTATTCCTATTTTTATACCTCCATGGTTCAACCAATGTTAATTTTTAATAAATTGTGTTCAGAAAAACAGACTAGAGTTCTGGGTCCTGTTTACTGCAGGTCTCAGTATTAGCGCCATTGTACTGTATAGTGTCTCATCACAGGCTATCAGAATTATCAGAATTTGATTTGCCAGAAAAATGTTAATGAAGTAAAGGATCAAATAACATCTACAATTACCTGGTACTTTGTTCAAATGATTAACTTTTCATTAATGCTGTACTTTGATACATATTTTTCACAATAATGTGGTTATTCGCAAAGCAATAATTGTAATTGAAGTATTAATTTGTATTTGATATCCATGACCTAAAAAGATAAAATGTGTGCAATCAAGCTATTAAGTCGAGAATTAGAAAATTGCTCGATACAAAGCGAGACAGTATTTTTGTGAAATCCAGATGTTCCCATCTAAAGATATCATGATACAAATTAACTCCGTAATCTTCAGGGCATACCACTAAAAGAACAAAAATATTTGATAATACCATGATCCAATATCATGGGTGGGGGAAGTTGGGGGAGGTTGGTGCTCCTCAATTTTAAACAATGTAATGTAATTTCATAAGTCAAGAAGATGCCTGAAAATTGTTGAAATGAACTGCATACAGTACTAATTGAACCAGGTTTTAACGAAAGAGCACTGTACAGCCAGAGTACACATTATCTTACAGCAAGATACCGGTACCTGTGCCCATGAACAAGTAGGTATAAAGTAAATTGATCTTGAAACATTTGCTTGTGTCCTTGGGGTAGGCACTTATCCATGTTGTGCTTTTCTACCTATTAAATGGGAGATTCAAGTGCAAAATGTGCAGATTACATGTATTAAGCTATGGAATTTCCCCCATATGCATCGTACAAAAGACGTGATAATGGAAAAGCGCTCCGATACTTAGATAAAAGCGTTACAAAAATGTAAGTACTGTATAATTATTATTAATTTTCTGATCGATTCCAGTAATCAAGTGGTTGATTGTATGCTGCTATGGTTTTAATCTTGCAATTCATTGTTACCAGTGTGATCTACTGCACCACTAATACTACAACTGTGTGATGCTACTGTATTGGAAATAAACAAGATGGTGCGCTCGCTCCACTCGCTTACCCTCTAGTATGTAAATGTCGTCGCAATTAGCTTCGATAAAAAGAAAAAAATATGACAACTAAAAGCAGATAGGTTGCATGTTATCTCGTTCAGTTATTTCGAGATACATATTGTCAGAAATGCAGTGGAGATCATGTTTAAGATTTTCAAAGCATGCTTTATGGATTTAGACAATTGGCATTGCATTTAGGTTCATGGTTTGAAAGCAGTTTCATATGATTTTTGCATAACATAAAAATATTTAGAAACCACTAAAATATGAAACAGCAGAAATGTTAATTTGTATGGGGAATTATCTTGTATTTCTCTCCATCATTTTCCTTGGAAAATGTTTTTGTTTGCACTAAAATTAAAATTAGCATGATTTAATACATATTTTGGTCAGAGACACCTAAAGCAAAGTTTTCAGTATAACTCATTGAGAAACTGACTGTGCTGAATGAAAACCTACTGTGTGTGTTAACCGACTGTGCCTTGAAAATTAACTTTGTTTGAAAGTAGCCCTTTTGGCATTCCATATGAAACCACAAGATATTTCATTATCAGTTTGCATCAATATAGACCCCCTCTGAATCGGTGTTTACATGGGCCTGGCTGAAGTGCTGGTGGTGCACTACCCTGGTAGGCAAAGATTTGCCAAGAATACTGTAGCACAAATGCTCTGGAAATCAGTGTGCCAAAAATATGAAAGCTGCTTGGATGAAATTCACTTATGGCATATTATTTATTTTTACGATTTTGATCATGAAATGTGCTAGATAAATACAAAATAAAAAAACCATTACCATACCATATTAGAATCAACAAAAAAATAAAAATCTAAGCAATTATATGTTTCCTATTTTTATTCAATTTTTTAAATCATTTTTCTTATCTATTTGGATGTTGCAATGTTTGAGGGCCGCGGCGCTAGGTCAAGAAAGTGAAAGCTTCATTACGCGGCTATAGCTTTTGTCCGTTGCCCGATTAACGCTAATAGCAATATAGTACGGCAGTTCGGCCTATGAGTTAGAACAAAAAAAAATTTTCGGGATGTGTATGCAATTCATTTGACTGTTTTAAAATTACTTTTAGACAAATTCAATGTTTACCAAATGTTGCTGTAATGATTATTTGCTGAGTAATTATTCCTTTCATTCAAAGACATGCAAACGTTCGTCAAAGTGTAGTGTCACTAAGTGATAAACAGAAAATTCATAGGCCTACTTGAGGCTCTTCATAACAGTGGCTACGATGATGCCACACTCTTTCACTTTATTGGACTAGCGTGATCGCACTTGACAACATCCAAAGAGATAAGATTTAATAAAAATAGAAAAAATATAATTTCTGAGATTTTTTTTTTTAAATTCCTAATACAGTATATATTAAATATGTGAACACTGAAAAGGGGGTGGGAGGTGGTCTGTCATTAAGTACATTTGGTTTGAAATTTTGCCTAAAGGAGTACTTGTGGAATGTTTCCACAATGTATTTATAATACTAATATTAGAGATGTGAGAATATTGAAGCCAGTATTTTACAGATGGGGGTCCCGGTTTCAGTCACATAATCACTTTTTGACTAATTTAGAGCATGTTTAAATATTTGACATTTCTAAATCATATTCAAGTATGAATGTAATGCGCGCAAATTTTCCGTGTGCGCATTATAACATGCGCATACGTGTGCGTCGAAATTTAAGTGCTCAAAATCATACATATTTTCAATCAGTTATAGCTCCTTCGAATGATCGGTAACACCCATTTTGTATTACATATTCTGAAAGCACATGAGTTGTAGATATGATTTTCTAGATCCTAATGGCTGATCGGAAATTGTGACGTCATCATTTTGCTATCTGAATTAAAAAAAACTTTTCTTTTAATTTCCTCATTTATTAACATATTTATTTAAGCGTATCTTTCTTATTGTTAGTCAATCGTTTCTCATCGTCCGAGTAAGTTATAGCTGAGACAATTCTCTTTTGGAATCATGTCCTTCATTTTCATTTTGATGACATCATTATGGTCAAAATGAATGATTTTTGGACCTCTTCACCTTAAATTATTGAGAAATAATATATTGGACAGACCAACAGAGGGCGGCAGACTATTTCGACGCTATCAGACTGATTATATAGTACATATGAAGGGAAAATTTGTATCGTTACAGCGAACAGGTATCAAAATTACTATCATCATTCCCAGCGTATCACCGAATTAGTCTATGACGAATTCCGAATCTAGTTATTTTTTGAGTTCCAAACGCTATTCGATTGTCAATAGAGCGCCCCCTACCTCGTGGTAGTAGTACCCATCATGCCTAAACTGGATTTACCCTTTTCCGCCATCTTTAATTGCTACATCATGACATAGTGTCTACGCCCCCACACAATAAGCCAAGCACAATTTCAATATTAGTTCTTTTAAAACACCATCTTGCCTTGTCTGTTCAAAGTCATAGCCGTGTATTTAATTATAAAATTTTAATTACAAATATTTGTTTGATCAGATTGTAACTTGTACACTATCTACAGTATTATTATGTCAATAGATTTTAGAACTGTGAGTAAAAAGCCTTTCAACACTTCATTTAATTCAGTGATATGCAATGAAATGTTGGGACCGAAATGTTTTATGTTTCTTTTTATGCACATGTAACAATTTTGTTATGGAATGTGTAGGTCATAATAGATATTGATTACTTACCTTTCATGTAATTATTATTTTTTTCAGAGGTCATAGTTGAAGGTCAGGATGTGTTGCCATCTAGACCAGTGTCCACAGCAGAGCCATTTTCAAGGTATGTATTCAAGTGTCTGTGATAAATTGGAATTGATAGATAAATGATAGAACCAGTGCTAGAATAATAATAATAATAATTTCTCTTAATGTCTTTTGTGTTATTTTCCCCTTAACATTGTTTTTTGGGTGCGTACCTTTGGTCCGAAGGGTGTTTAGTCCAAAGGCCCCTTGGTCCGAAGGGTCATTGGTCCGAAGATCCGAATTTTAGTGACCTGGTTTTTTTAGGAATGTAAGTTATTCATTTTAAAATTGTGTATTCGCCGCCAGTTTTTACTTAAAAGAAATTAGCAAATAGTAAAGCCCCTCATTATAAAAAAAAAAAAAAATTTAAAAAATCAAATCTTGGACGTGACGTGAGTATATATATAAAAAAAAAAAGTCAACCTTATATGCATGGGTGGTGATCACTGCCTTGTAGCAGTATTATGGAAGTTGTGTGGGTTTGTGTATTCTCTTCCTTCTATGTTAAGGTGCATAACATTAACTTAATTCAATTAAATTTTATTTAATTGATGATATTCAGAGGAATCTTTTCAACTCAAAGAGGTATGTTGTCAGAAGTTTTTTTCGCACGATTGTAAGAGCAGACCAATTTTGGCATTTATCATGTTCAAGTTCAAGTTTATTATTTGACATCATCAAACTATTTACAAAATGAATAGAATTTGCACAAGGCAGGACAAACACATAACAACAAAATCCAATCCAATCCAACCCAACCCAATCACAACATTTGTAAAGCGCCTTTCTTTGCAGATACGAAGCGCTGTACCCCACATATTCAGGCACCTCACAACACACAAGCAGCCGTGATCATTGCCTAACCCAAGCACAGAACATAAACAAATCAAAAGAAGCAGTGGCAAAGTTTGGAATCATAAATAAATAATGCAACAATAAATGAAATAAGAATAAAAATGGGATAATTAGTTAAAGAGGTGAGTCTTTAAGTTAGACCTAAAGACAGCCACAGATGGTGAAGATCGAATGTGCACTGGAAGGTTATTCCAGATGAGTGGGGCCTCGCATGGAAAAGATTTGTTACCAATACGCTTGTTAAAGATAGGTTAATGGAAATCAACATTCAAAGCTGATCTGGTACGAATTTGCTTTTTACGTACAAGTAAAAAGTCTGAGATATATTGCGGGCATAGGTCAGACAGTGACTTGAAAGCAAGGACCATTAATTTTAAATAAAGCCTTACCTAAAAGGCAGCCAGTGAAGTTCACGGAGAAGATGTGATGTGTGAGTATGAGAGGATCGGATGTTGAAAGTTAGACATGCAGCAGAATTCTGCAACTTCTGTAATTTTAGAGAATCTGTTACAGTCAACTCAGAGTACAATGAATTGCAGTAATCAATTCTAGATAAAACAAGTGCACGAACTGCTGCATGGCAGGTGTCATAGTCAATAAATTTGCGAATCCTCCATAAGTTACGTATATGGTCCTTGGTCGATTTACAAATTGAGGATTTACAATAAGAGGATCTAAAATGTGTCCAGCATCATGTGTGGATTCAGTAACAAGCTGAACAGGACCAGCCGATTAAAGGTGGGCATTAATAGTAGCTACATATGTTTTATATGGGCAGTCAAAGTGGACGTTAAAAAGATGATGAAGGATGGCCCGTAAATTTAAAAAAAAAAGGTGGGGGGGGGGGTCCTACATAAAACCAATTAAAAAACATGAATGTACCGTACAACACTAAAAATGGTTTTTAAAAAATGCCTATGAAAAGCACCACAAAAAAAAGACAAAATGCATTAAAAGATTTTATGTTTTAGAAGTATTTTTAAAAATTTTAAAAAAATGCTATAAACATTAAAATGGGGGGGGGGGGAATAATGTCCATAGCTATGTGTCAAATTGTCTCTTTAGTTGCCTATAATTTAGAGACGTATTGGCAATCGAAAACATGAATGCATTTTTTATCTGCTTTCTTGAGTGATTCTTTACTTTACATGATACATTGCGTATTTAAAGTAAGATCCTTCTCTTTTATATGACCAATGTTTAAAATTATATATTATGTAATCTAGGCCTATGTTTTTCTCCATATATATGCTCGTGTTTTCATTCAACAAGCAATAATTGTATGCACTGGCAGTCCCCAATATGTGTTTTTTTTTTTTTAATCAAATTTCTCTATATTTGATATATATTTACTTTGGACCAACATACCTTCGGACTAAAGACCCTTCGGATCAGCGCCCTGGCCCCGTTTTTTTAATTGTTCTCTAATTTCTCCATTAAAGTAGGTTTTAGTAACATAACAATAACAGTAACAATAATAATAATAATAATAATAACTATATTTGAACTCATCACTGAGGACGAGTTTGGTGATTCGCTTGTCAGGCAAAAGAAATCTCTCGGCGCTTAAAAGTATGAATTATGGGAAAGTACCATAGCCAAAATTTTCAAACAGTGCAAGAGAATATCAAGTCTGCCGCACTCTCTTTGGGGTTCTGAAAAAAACTGAAGAAAGAAAGAGGTGGGGGAGGAGTCAGAAAAAACATTCATTTTGACCATGATGACATCACCAAAGTGAAAAATGAATGACACTGTGAAAGCGTATATAAATTTTGACGAATGCGTACGCGCACGCTAAAATGCGCGAACGGAAAATTAAGGTACATGACATTCAACCTTGACCTGAAGTTTATGCTCAAATGATTCAGAAATGACGACTGGTTAGGATGATATGGGGTGATCAATGTTTTGAGGAAACAAGCATGAGCGAACCCACTTGCCCGACGCCCGGGACAAGTGTTTTTTACGGTCGGACAACAAGAATTTTAGGGACCACTTGCTTGTGGACAAGCACTTTTAGAACAGGCTACTTAACCAAGTAATATGTAATGATTTCACAGTATTTATAAAAAGTCTGACTATTGACAATACGCAGCATATTTTATTAACAAATTGTCGGCGCACAAAGAGATATCAAACATAAAAAACCGACTAGGCCATGGTTATGCACGCACTGCGTGAATTAACTTTGAGTTGCCAACACTCTCGTGATTAAGGGACGGTTCAAAAGAAAAAATGTAGGCCTAACTCAATATTAATTTTTTTATTTTCTGCAGTAGAGATTGAAAATGAATTCTTAATTGTTAAATGTTCTAGATCTGTCGTAAGACCCACAGCAGGCATATATTTTCGCACGATATCATACCTGTTAGCTGTCAGCCGTCTAGTAGGCCTGCTGCACACGGTCTGTTTACAATATAAATTCGCACTGGTCTAGAAATACCAGACATATTTAAAGACTTTGCGCACACAGCCATTAGTTGATTAGTTGAGTTAGACGACATGACATGTCTGGACTTCAAGACTAGTAATTACTTTCGAGTACGAATACGAACAGCAGCCATTAGGCCGACTTCAAAAACTTTGTTTGCGCGTGTGGGGAAGGCAATCTAACAGCTTAAGAAAAGGTAGTTAAATTGGGATTTAAAGTTGTTAAAGTAATTAAAAATCATTCAAGTGATGGAGATAATGTGTATATAAAATCTTAATCTTGTAAAACTATAGTTAAAAATTGAGGGTCTAGGGCCAAATGAATCATTTTCCCATCTCAAAAATTCTGCTGTCTCGGAGATTCTCAGGAAGGGATTCGTCCCCTCGGCCCATCCTCAGAGTTATGTTAGGCCTAGAGTGCTTTTCTTTCGTTGAGAGGTAAGCAATTTTATTTATTTTGAAATAAATAAAATCAGGATGTGTGAAGAGCTGTAAAATATTCCCAGCGTAAAATATTGGGCCCAGAAATCCGTCGCCGCAATTCAAAAATATGAGCCGATTTCAACGGATATTTTTGCAGAAAATTGAGGCTTTTATAGTGGGAACACAAGTATATATGATTCTGCGCATCTATTTTTTAAGGATTTTCCCGTGCAATTTGAATTTTGTTTGTGCCCTCCACAAAAAGAAATACATTTTGAAGTTAGTATTCATTGATTAAGATACTGCAAACTGGTACAAACATACGATATGGCCACCCCCTCCCCCTTCTCCAAATAACGTCATAAAACACAGTCCTGTCAGCCTGTGGCTGAGAACTCATGTATCGTGGGAATCAACCATGCCGGAGAAATTTTTACTTGCAGTTGTCAAGATGACGGCTTTTAAACACGCAATAAGAAAACGATCAACACACTACTACATACATAGAATATTATTAATAATGTTTATTTTATTTGAATTTCTCCATATCATACATTATTGAAATTCTATCAAATTAAAAAAAGAAATATAATTGGATTAAAAAAAGAAAAACATTTTTGCGTGATCAATGCCATATGCATGGCCTATTAATGTTGTAGGGCCATAGCATAAATACTTACTTTTGTGTTATTTTTTATAATTATTGCGCAATAATATTAGGACAAGTACAATTGTCTTCAGGACAAGTGCATTTTTGAAAGGTGCTTGTCCGGGGACAAGTGAAAAACTATGATGTATCAGTCAATAATAAAATCAATCAAAGTTTGTTCTATGTTTATAAGTTTGATATTTATTTTATTAAGTACAAGACATGCATTATTCATGATAAATTTCAACATTTTAAATAAAATGACTCACTAAACAATAATGTTGTTTGTTTTCCCTGTAGCTGTAAGTGGTTATTGATAAGGCGTAAAATTTTTGATCCCGAATGTGTTTCCTTAATTGGGGTTGGCAAAAAGTGTTTTTTTTTTTTGGATTTAATTGGCTGAATTGAATCGTTTCTATTTATCAGGCATGCAAAATATAAACTAAACAATTTAAAGCAACCATTACAGAAAAGTATTGTTCAAAAGTTACCCAATCATTGGGTTAACATAAGGTCGCAGCAACGTTATTTCGTTATTTTAACACAGAACTCTATGTTACTGTATTACATCATTTTTTAGCTATGGGGGCTATATTCTTGATTTATGAAATTATCTGGTGGTTGAAAGGTTGGTGGGGACATTTCTTAGAATTAACTTGTTAAGCAAAACTCTTAGCTAACGGAGAGTTATTGGAGCATTATTTAAAAAATGTGGGTCTATTCGTTGGCTGGGATTAATGTGGTCTGTTTTGTTTGTATTTTCACAGGAATATGTATTTTGATTTTTATCATATTTTGTGGTTTTCAACTATATTTTGATTTGTTTATGTTTGTCACACTTTACCAGACAATTATATTTTTTTTTTGAAAATCTAGATACGACCCAGTGACCATTTAAAACAAAAAATTCACATCCAAACATGACCGATGGGTTGCTGACCGTAGTTCTAAGTCACTATATAGTGAGCTACAATCAGACTATAGCCTGACTCGTGTTAACAATGTAGGTGGTCATGTTAACAATGTAAGTGGTCATGTTAAATACTGATAATATTGGCCGGAAAATGATTTATTTGTTTTAGTAATGTTCTTTTGGCATGCCGGAGTTGGTCCGCGGGCGTGGGGTTGAGTACCGGGGTATAGATAATCAGATATTAACACAAATCCATGAAGAATACAAAGCAAGTAAGCGTGCCCAACGTATTGTTTTTAATGATGATCCACTGAGACCACTGCCAAAAATTTGCAGACGGGTTCTTGTCATCAAATATTACAGGAAGCGATGAGGTCCGGATTTGTAGGTGTTCAACAGTGTGTATGTGACAGAGTTTTCCTATGTTGGTTGTTAAAATGTAATTGTTATTGCACGAAGTTTTTTCTATTTTTTTCTTTTTAGTCCAAGTATTACATCGCAGTATATTCACATGGATCGCCCTTTGAACAATGTTACAGTACGTGTTGGCGGGCGAGCTCAGTTCCATTGCCGAGCTACTGGAATACCACAGCCAGAATTCTCCTGGTACAAGAACAATCAGTATTTAATACAAGACACTGGAACATTTGTCATCCGTTCTTATGCTTGGGGTTCACGTCTTACTGTAAAAAATATTGATATTATAGATGAAGGAACTGTGAAATGTAGTGCCAGCAATGATGCTGGACGTGTGGAATCAATAGCCATATTGTCAGTGGATGCAAGTAAGTGATGTACTGGAATGATATTTTGTAGATCATTAATTGGCGGCAGTAATAAGGCATTCACAAGAAGTGTGAAAAAATGGAGTAACAACTGTGATTTGATGAAGTAAATTCTAGATAAATGTATTTATTTTATTAAAACAATTTTTTTGTGATGGTGGTCCGTCCAGTTGAAGCATCTTTTACATTTTAGATAATTAAAAATGATTTGGTTTTAAGTAAAATAAAATTTTATTTAAGTGTGCCTTATTTTTAATTTTTATATCTATAGTTGGCAACTTTTACCTCTTAAGGGCCAAAAACCCCATTAAAAACACAACTTTTTGTGACCCATTTTTCAAATTTACCTTCATTGAACTTTCATTGTTATGCTAGAGAAAGCCGAGAAACTCTTATAGTAGAACCTCTCCTTTGGGACATCCCTATTAAGTTGACATTTTCAGCCTCAAACTAGGGAAAGAATTGTATATCTTATAACACTAAGGCAAACCCTTGTTCAGGGGACACCCGTTTTACAGTAGGTGTCTCCTATATAGGGGTTGGCCGTAGTGTTAAAAGATCTATTATTCTTGATGTAATTGACTGAATTGAATTAATTTTATTTATTAGGCAACAAATAAACTAAACGATAATTAAAGCAATCATAAAAAAGAAGGTAGAAAAAATTTTCAATCATTATTAGAAGAAGAGAGTCGCCATTACAGAAAAGTAACTTATTGTTTAAAATTTACCAATTTGTTTTAACAAACGTTGGTAATGTTTTAATTTGGTTATGACAGAAATGGATGTTAACATGATGGCGCAACATTTGTTATTTAGTTGGAAATTATGTTTAATTTGTAAATACATGTTTATGGTTCTATAAAACACCAAAATGTATGTTTTTTACAAAGTCAATTTTTGTATTTCTGAGGTATATTCTTGATTTATGAAATTGTCTTGCAGTTGAAAGGTAAATGGAAACAAGGGTTTGTTTGTTTGTTTTTTTGGGGTTTTTTTTCAGTTTAAGCAAAGATCATAGGAATCTATCTTCTGATTTGTTGTATGTTTATAACACTATATTCAGGCAATTATATTTTTTTGAAGATCCAGATACGACACGATGACTTCAAAAAACCTTCATGACCCAAACATGGTTGCTGAATGTAGTTTTATATTTTTCTTGACTTCATGTTTTTAAGGTGTTCCTTTTGTTCCATTTACGCAATTTTATTATCAATGTTTTAACAAAAATTATATTTTATTTTTTTAAGGCATAGTGAGCACACAAACAGAAAGGTGAGATAAATTCACTCTTTTTCTTAAATCCACTCTGTAGTCTCCCTACCCTTTCCTTTTTGCTTTAAATGAAATCCATTAAAGTTGTCATTTACAATTTTTTTAAATATCTCCCTATGGAGTCATTAGAGACAAAAAACCAGTCTTGACTTGATTGGTTTATTCAAAGATACACCATAATTTCCAGCATATAACTGAAAGTAAAATTATATTTTTGAGTTCCACCTTGCATCGATCACAGTACGTTTATTCATGTGAAAAAGTGTACTGTATACACAAAGGCTTGTTTTTGCAATTTCTGTTTTATGATAATATAATCATCATTTTTTCTGGTGATCATCATCATGTGCTGTCTACTGTTCCTTATATTTTGCTTTGAATCGTTAGATTTCAATGCACTCCTCTCATGAATATCTAGAGTGGGCCATTTGTGCCTGGCAAAAATCCGATGGCCAAAACAAATGTGCCAAAATCACAATAGTTTATAAACTTTTTATTTGCATGTATTGGCGGCTCACTTCAATTATGAATCAGTACATATGTAACAAATGCATGGATAAAGGTTACAAAGTAAACAAGGATATAAAAGGTATAATTTCCATTCATTGGTTATACTTGTGACTGACTTCCAAGCCTCGCTATTTCGATGTAAAGTTAGACTTGTGAAGCTTTGCTCATCTCCAATACACCTCCTCAAACTGATTGCTGTGTATGTTGTCACATCAAATGTGGACTTACGTGATGAGGCAATACGGAAACAAAAATATAATGAAAAAAACAAGTAAAATTAAGTCTTCTTTTCACAACACAATGCGCTTCTCAATTCCCGACCGTTCATCATCGTTTATATAGGCTAGAATATTAGATATCTAACTCTGTCTGATACACGAGACTCAAAAAATGGAAATGGCGCCATCTACGGTATGTAAAAATCACAAAATAGAGCGCCGCCTTTTTTTAAATTTTTTTTATTTTTGTAGTGGCGGAACTGCTACTGATTTTGGTCCGTTTTCACATTTTAATGATGCATTACCTTCATTTTGATGAATTTTAAGTTATAATCGGCCAATGCATTTTATCTTATGAAATTGTTATGATGCGTGAGATAATACAATGTAGGCATTAGATGTAGAAAGTGGACGCACACATGCGAGACTCAAGCATTATGTGTGAGAGTTGGCAGGTGTACCTTAAGCTCTTGTATCTTTAAAGGTGTGTCACAATTATGGCAAAAAGAGGCTTACTTGCTTTACACATCAATGAATGAGCATTGTGATGCATCTAGCTTATAGTGATGAACATTTAAACCATGACAAATGCTGATGTTCGCAACCTGCCACGCAACCGCTCACAACACTGGCCTATTGCTATACAGCACACATAACACAAGCAGATCCAACTTAATATTGTGAAGCTTGGGACATCAAACCTTTATGAGTCTCACGCATCAAACCTTAAAAAAAACTGTAAGATAACCAGTAACATATTTCACAGTCTTTGTGATTAGGATGCTACCGCAGATTTAGCTAATCATCACAATTCCAAACATTGTTTACTGTCATACTAAAAATTTGCAATATGCAATACTTGAAGCATGATTAAGATATAATTTACAATAAACTTTATTCTCTTCAAAGCTAATAATAAATTCAATGAGAAAATGTCCTGTGCCATGTGTAGACAGGACATGGGGAATCAGGTGCTAGTTTTAACACTGCTACATATGGAACGCCGTTCACGCAGCAATGCTTCAATGAACAAATGCATCGGAAAGTGCACCGGGTAGCAAAATGCACCAGGTAATACGATGCACCGGGTAATAAAATGCATCAATGAACAAATTGCCCCAGGTAAGAAAATGCACTGGGACAAAAGGCATCAATGAAAAATATAAGCAATTTCAAAAACAAGTGAATTTTATTTAGCATGGAGTAAAGTCACTTTAAATTTGCTTGTTGTAGTGAGGTGGGTAAAGTGAGGGACATTTAAAAGTTGCATTATTGTATATGAACATCTGAAAATTGAAAAAATTCACATAAGAATAGGCCTAGTCATTTAGCATTTTTTGGCCAGTCCACTTGGTTAACACATAGATGGGGAATGTTACTTGTATAATCATATATCGTTAGGCACCGCCTTCAATGCAAGCCCAACCGCGAATTTCCTGTGAATTACCGTAAATCATACGTGATAAAATGTAGTAGGAATATTGTAACAGTGTTTTATTTGGTGCCTATTATTTTAAAAACTATCTTAATACACAGCTAATAGTTACCATGTCAAAGTATCATAATTATTAACAGAACAGCAAACATGCACTTGACATGGTTACAAAATTATAACATCTAAATTTATAGCTTCTGAATACACACACTCGACCTATTGGAGATTGAACCAAGATGGGGGATTTTTTTCTGGGAAATTTTTGGTGGGGAGTTTAAATTTTTATCCACATCAACACTTAGTGTACACATATTTGTATAGCAGACTCCATCTTGTATGTATTATTTTTGATGAATTGTTTCCGTTTTTATGAAAAACACATTTTTAATAAATTAAATTAAATGTGTCGAGTAAATAACATTTACATGACACAGGTCATTCAGGGTCATATACGACACCATAAGTAGTATCAAAAATGTATCCACCCTTTAAAATTTTGCTCACAACCCTATGCATTTTTTTGGACACCATTTTCAGAAATTCCGCCACTCTTTAAAAAAATCCTGGTGAGAGGGCTGGTTTATATCAAAGAATTTATGGATTTAATCGATGCTTTGTTACCCGGTGCATTTTGTTACCCAGTGCACTTTATTTATCGTGCATTTTATTCATCAATTCTATTTTGTTACCCGGTGCATTACCCGGTTCATTTTATTACCCGGTGCATTTTGTTCGTCAGTGCCTTTTATTACCCGGGGCATTTTATCTATCGATGAATTTTGTTACCCGGTGCATTGTATTACCCGGCTCATCTAATTTTATTACCCGGTGCATTTTGATGCATTTTATTCATCGATGCATTTTGTTACCCGGTGCATTTTATTACCCAGTGCAATAGTTATCCGATGCATTTTGTTCATCAAAGCATTGTTGCGTGAACAGGGTTCCATAGCTGCTTGCAGCTAGCCCACTGTACAATCTACTATCTTCCTTATATTAGACTATTGTAATGAGATGTTTTATTGGATTGGTGCCAATTATGCAAAATAGTGCTTTTTACAAACATAATGCAGTAAAATGATTGTTATACATAAAACCAATGTATTTTTGTATTAGATGTGAATAAAGTCTGCAGAAAGTACCTTAAAGATATTGTTATTGTTATTATTATTATTATTATTATTATTATTATTATTATTATTATTATTATTATTATTATTATTATTATTATTGCTACTACTACTACTACAGTGCTTCTACTATTACATGGTCCTTTATTATTATTATTATTATTATTATTATTATTATTATTATTATTATTATTATTATTATTGCTATTGCTACTACTGCTACTACTACTGCTACTACTACTGCTACTACTACTACTACTTCTACTACTACTACTACTACTACAGTGCTTCTGCTACAGTACTACTACTATTACATGGTCCTTGGTGAATCTCAATTAAATCTGAATTAGGCCCCAGAGGTCCCATGGCAGCTACTATTGCTGCACTTACCATGGTTAGTACACAGGGAGACAATACTCTTCTCTTTTCAAATAATGTACCAAGTTCTTTTTTGCGTGTATGCTATTATGCACACATGACCAGTGACTTACCGTATTTATTTCAAGAAACGCCAACACAAAGAAACACTCTCCTCGAATAAAAATTCATGTTCTATACCAGTAGAATTACATTTTTATCTAATTTGATTGGGATCAGCAAGTCTTTATGAACATAGAGTAAGACATTTTGACAATAAGTATGTATTGTATCCACATTTACAGTGAAATTAAGGGGCATTTATTTGAGTACACATATCCATTTTACACCAAAATAAATTAATGCCTCCCTTGAATAAACACCCTTAAAAACCCTTCTCAACAATAAACACCCAGGGCCATTATACGAATTAATACAGTAATATTCTCATCTGAAGGACAAGGTATTTTAATCAAAGTGTGTTACATACACATAAGCAAGTATGGCGTCGGCAGACCTTAAAAGAGAACTAGCAAAATGATTTTTTTTTCTAGAGGGGAATTTTAATATGCCATTAATAATAGAATAAACCTTAAAATCGTTTTTTGGCAATTTCTTATGAAGCTATAGGCCATTATATACTATTTAATCGTGACGTCACTGGCGAAAAATGTAACAAAAGATCGTGCAAATAAAACCTCGTAGGGTATCCGCCGCATACGATATTTGCGTGCATGCTGTAACCATGGTTGTAAATCATTTGTTGACAACGGCTTATGCAGTTATAGGCCTATGACTTGATATGCAAGTTGACAACGGCTTATGCAGTTATAGGCCTATGACTTGATATGCAAGTTACAACAACCATGGTTACAGCATGCACGCAAAGATCGTACGAGATGGATACCCTACGCGGCGCTATATACACAATCTTTTGTTACTTTTTTTCGCCAGTGACGTCACGGTAAAATCGTATATAATGGCCTGTAACTTCATAAACAATTGCCAAATAACGATTTTAATGTTGATTCTATTATTAATGGCATATCAAAAATCTCCTCTAAAACAAAAAATCATTTTGCTAGTTCTCTTTTAAACATATAGTCCATCACTGACCAAATTTAAATCTCTTACCACTGTGCTTACTAACCTTGCTCTCCTTTTTATTGGCATCATTTAGATAATCAATTTTCTGATTGATTTGGTAAGTTGAAATCACTATGAAAAATATCTATGAAGCTGAAAACTGGTAAATAATGATTGCTTTTAATTCTCAGGGTCCTGGATTCAATTCCTGTCAACTGGCAGGTTTTTTTCTCATGAACAAAAACAAAACCCTGACAGGGATAGTATCACAGGGAGAAAACCAGCCATCCTGATGTTCTTTTGTATTTTTTTTCTGTGCCTTTGCTATCACTGCAAACATTCCATGGAAAACTCAATGTGACGATTGCAAGATTTTGCAATGTTTATGCATAGATTGCTTTCAACTGTGGTAAAGTGTGAGAAGCAACACACAAGCTAACCTAGGCTGCCACTAAGTCAAGCAGTCTCATCAAAATGACAGTTTTTTAGAACCATCTATGTGATGTAGCTCAAGCATTTAACATCCTTTTATAGTTGTTGTTAGCATTTAACATCTTTTATAGTTATTGTTTTAATAATTCTAATTGTTTTACAGATGTAACATCTTGGAGACCACCAGTAAATCAGTAAGTCTGCTTATAAATTCATGATGAGTGTCTAAAACTTGAATGAAACCACTATGCAAATTATATTGAGGTATATTTATTCTATCCAACAAACATATTATATAATTAACAATATTAAAATTGACATTTACAAAATATATACAGAAATTAACATAAAAATTTGTCGATAAAAATGTAAAATCTAGTTTATTATACAAACAAGAAAATGAGGTAAATTAAAGAAGCAGAAGTAATAAATGTACAAGCAATGAGAAGGGGTGAAAAGGGGGACAGACAGAGAACAGAGACTTTGCTTTTTAAATCTTATTTATTAAATGATATTCAGAGGCAAGTTGTTTTTGTAAAATCCATTGATTGATTGATTGATTGAATTTACATTTTTTTTTTAATTTCCACAATCTTTATAGAGGGAGAACCTTCTTAGGCTGGAGCCCTCTACATAATAATGACAGAAGAAATGAATTATTTAATAGACTTCAAAACAATGAAACAGTAATATCAAAAACAAGCATTAAAAACAAGTAGAAATTTACCCTGAAAATTCTTGTTTTGGTTTTTAATATAAAATTCAAAAGTTAAAAAAAATTACTAAACCGATTTAAATTTCTAATGTACAGTGGATTGAACTATAGGCCTTATTTTTGACAGTAAACCTAGTTCAACCACATTTTTTGTGATGTTTTTATACTATTGATGTATATATTTGATCTAGTTGCTGTAAAGATAAATTTACATTGAAATTGAAATGTTAAAATCTTTAAAAGCTACTTTTGGTAAAAGACCTGACCAGAAATCTTGCATGATTGGCTACCAATCATATTTCATAACTTGTAATTCTACATTAGACTGAGTTATATTTCATGTAGTTAACACTAGCATGCATTCTTAAAAATAACTTAATGGTATTACGTACCAAAACATGAAAATAAACTTTACTTTTATGTGTTTTTATGTATTTCTTAGGAATTACATTCATATAGTAGGTTTTATGGAAAACACAACCCTGAACACTGCTGACAAAGCAACATTGAAATGCACTATTCAAGGTTACCCACCTCTATCCTACCAGTGGTTCAAAAACGATGCCCCAATTGAACATCAAAGTGATCGACGCATTAAAATCCAAGATTTTGAGTGGGGCTCAAGGTTGTCTATCAAGAATGTGGAAACCACAGACATTGGGTATTATCGTTGTGATGCAGAAAATCTTGTTGGGAGACGTTCAGTTACTGGCATCTTGTATGTTAGAATTGGTAAGCTATACAGCATGTTATTGATTATAATATAACCATGTTCATCATATGCATCTAAATATTGAATTACTATCAACATTAGTACTACCTGCAATAACCTTACAATCTTTTTACTATTTTCTGTTTGTTCCAAAGCATGGAGATGCATCATTTAATTTGATGTTTTTTATAACCAATATATCAGAGAATGCGAGTGTATTTTCTCATTAAGAAAAATAATACAATATTACAAATTTGGTTTTAATTTACATTATCGTTCATTTGTACGATGGCCCACAAGGGACACACTGGAAACAAAAAGAAATGCTGCAAACAAAAAAGAAATGCTGCAGCATTTCTTTTTGTTTGCAGTGGGTCCCTTGTGGGCCGTCATACATTTGTGATGACCCAATATATTTTCAACAGTGGATCATATTAAAGAAGTTCAATGAATACATCGTCAATTTAATGTACTGTATGTGTTTATATAAACGTTGTTAATAACAATGAGGTGGCATGCTAAGATAATCCTTTAAAAACTGTAATTTTTTGTGATAGATTAATTGTACAAGTTGTGGATTGTAAAAACCATTTGTACTGTGAATATATACTATATTCCTAGTATAGACCTGAGCAGCAGCTGGTGGGAACTTCCATGGTAGGAAGTAGAATATCTCATTATCTGCTTGTTTATATAGTTATCAGTGTTTGGAATTAGTTTCTATATTCCTAATACAAACAATAATGATTATATTATTATTGTATAATTACCATGATCTATTTCATTTTTTAATAAATGTTTCATTCACAGTTCAAGAACCACCAAAGGATGGGTAAGTTTACACTGTTTCTACATAGAATTCACCCGAAAAATATAAATACTTATGGTGCATTTCAGCTCAAATCAACCAGGACTTTCAAAGTTCCCCTTGTGACCCCCTTGGATTTCCCTTTTAAAAATTCTAAAAATACCTTGATATGTCAAAAAAATTTTAACTTCAATTTCCAAGTGGTATTTAAGTTATGACCTTGTACTGCTGGAAGGAGTAAATAGGTGGTGGGAGTGATGGAAAGTTTAACATGATCGAAGTGAGCCTATCTGTAGTCGTGGTGCAGGGAAAGTCCTTGGCTAAAAGATAAAACGCAGACTTATTGTTGTAGAGTAATTACGAGGGGGTTGTATTTCAACGTTGCCTTTTCTTTCCAGTTCTTTTATAAGTCTCATACCCGTATGCCTTGCCTACAGTAGTCTACACTTCATTTGTGTACCAACTCTGTAGAGTGAGGTTTGTTAGGTTTGTTGTGTATGTTTAGAGCTAGCCGAGTATCAAAATGCTAATTGCAATGTAAAACGAGACACAAAATATACCAGACACTGTATAAAATTAGTATATGCTCAGAAATGGAAATGAAAATGATCATGTTTTTTGACAAATTTGTGTGATGTACCCCATGTGAACATGGTGATGTCATATTACACCCAAATTATATCAATTTACTTAATAATAATAATAATAATAATAATAATAATAATAATTTTTATTAGGCACCCTTTCACACACACACACACACACTGTAAAAGGCAAAAGCAAATCATTAAATAAGGGTTAAAATGGCAATATCTAAAAATGTACCAGAAATGACAACAGATATGAAGTAAAAATTCCAAAAACAAACCTAAATTTTCGGAAACAAATGGGTTTCTAAACGTTTTTAAAATCAACCAAGTTGTCGGATTCATGGATGCTAACTGGGAGGTTGATGTTAGGAACAACAAGTCTCGTGACATCAGCAGATGACCTTAATCCACTATGACGGCAATCAAATCTGTGGATAAGATCTTTTAAATAAGCGGGAGCAGATCCATACAACTGTGCGCATTCAATAAAATTTTGAATTGGATTCTCTCCGGAACTGGCAACCAATGGAACTCGTGAATTAAGGGACCAGTAGTGCGCCTTGTCACATACAATTGGATAGTGTGGACACAGCTTAGTATTGGCAATGCCATCTAGTTACTCGGAAAGTGGTGTATATAGCGACCGCTATTGAACTTGCCAGTCCTTGCAAAACTAGTTTCTGCAGACTATACTTTTTGCTGCAGTACCATGCTCCTATCAGGAGTCTATTTTATTGTTATATCCTGTTATTAATGCATCTATGTTTCTTTGTTATCAGTAGTTTATTCAATTAATTTCTGTAGAAATCCTGACTCTGGAATGTGCCAGGTGTACAATGGAGCCACATGTTCAAAGTTTCTGAATAACAAGACAGTGTTCGTTGAGCAAGAGCTCACATTAACGGATAAGGATAGAAGTTTGACAGCTGTCTTCTCCATTCTCTTCAAATCCAAAGAGTTAAGTCGCGACTGCTCCAGCTATGTCATTCCCTCGCTTTGCCATTACACATTTCCCTACTGTGACGAGAGTAGTCAGCCCCGAGAAATCTGTCGAGATGAATGCGAGATTCTTGAGAAAGCAACCTGCAGACAAGAGTATGATGCAGTGGCCGGTACGGACTTCATACCAGAATGCAAATCTCTGCCAATTGCTGGATCTAAAGAAAGTGCTAATTGCATCAGAATTGGAATTCCTCATGTTAAAGTGATACGAAGTATGATATTTGAATTTTTATTCATCTTTAGTAGAATATATTATATTATAATTTCTTTTCTTTTTCTGTATTTTTTATAGTGTTAACTAACAAATTATATTAATTGTTTAAAATTGATTTATTCAGTGCAATATATATTACATTTTAGTCATTGAACCTTTTTGAATGGAATCAAAACAAAATAGACTATGAACATTTTCTATTTAATATTTTATATCATAGATGATTCTTGTTATAACAATAGTGGTGAGAACTACTTAGGACGCATGAATACAACACGGTCTGGTCTAGAGTGCTTGCCTTGGAATACTGATCAGGTTAGTGGAAGTGAATTTAAGGTTATTAAAATTGGTTACATGCTTTGTAATTGTTTTATTGTGCCGCAGTATTTTACTCACTTACATAGAAGAAATATATCACATTTTTTAAGTGCCTATTTATGTCAATTAAAATATCGTAAAGTAACAATTTTACACTAACACAAATCTACAAATTATTGAATGAGGAGTTGTCACACTACTATAAAAGCAACACATGCAAGAATTAATTACTTAAATTTCATTGGTACAGTACAGTGGAAGGTAGTAGAGTAATATTCAGTATAGGTAACTGAATGCACCACTTAGTGAGTAACACTGATATAATATGGTGTACGTTCACTACATAGCAGAATATATTGTGTAAGTGATCATGTTAACCTTCAAATGTTAACCCAAAAATATAAGTCAAAATAAGTTTTAATAATGATGAATATTAAAGAAATGTCTACATCTATCAGAACATTTTAGCAGTACTCTATAATCCAATTTTTATCATATTCTTTATTTTAATTGCTTGTGTCAACAGAATTATTTGCTTGCAATTGTTCTTTATTTTAAAAGATTTGTCTGTTATTTGCAAAGGTTTTTTGAAAATTATAGTGAAAAAACGAATATAATCTTGTATAATGGCATTACCTGTACTTATTTGGCCTGCTGGGCTCAACATAGAATGATTATCTAAATATTATCATTAATGACAGCCTTTTCGCAAGTATATCTAAAGTAGATAAAATTTCTTGCCCAAAGACAATTTTAGCTGCCATCAATGTAAGATTCCATACAACTCCATTTATTTCCCAGTGCAGATAATAACAACATCCATATTGTTTTTGCTAAAATACTTAATTAAATTATTATTTTAAAAGTATTTATTTAAATGCTACTATAATCCATCTTCTAATTAAAAAAAGAGATTCCATTTGTTTGCAGCAACCACAGCATTTAAGTCCAGGAAAGTATCCAGAGCTGGCTGGAGGACACAACTATTGCCGTAACCCAGGCAGGCGATTAGCAGGCCCTTGGTGCTACCCTGTGAACTCAAACTTTCAACCAGAGCTCTGTGATGTCACAAAATGCAGTTAGTGTTAATTTTTCTTTCTTAATTTTGTGTATAACCCTCATTATTTTTATATGTATCATATCAGTGTTCCTAAGTGTTCATATGTTGGTGGAGCTTCTCAGTGTTGACACAACTCATCACATACACAACTAGCATTTTATAGCTCTGTGTTTTGATGTGATTTAAAAAAATTTAGTCCTATAAAAGAACAAACAGGAAAAAAGCACTAATTTTTAAAAAGACATTTTCAAACATGGTGCATTATTAGCTGTTCTAGCTGTGTACTGTATTACATTCTGTAATAATTTGCTGAACCCATCTTTGGTCTCCGTTTGTTGCTCTATTTTTTATCCCGATTTATGAAATCGCTGGAATAAATCAGCATCAGCATCATTGTGTTCATCGTCAGTCAATAGAAAATTTAAAATAAGTGATAAAATCGTCGCTCACATCACGAACTAACACAATTAAATTCAATTGTGTTAGTTCGTGAAATCAAAAAAGCGCGTCAAAATACTCGCTGTTGTTGTTAAGGACTTTTTGTGTAGTAAAGAATACAAAATTGATTGACAACCAATACGCGCTCGTTTTGACGCGCTACTGTGATTTCACAAACTAACACAATCTACTTTGATTGTGTTAGTTCGTGATGTGAGCGACAAAATAACTGAGCTCTCTTTTCATCCACTGCAGGATCTGCCACTGAACTCATACATGTAGGTGTACTTCCTTTTTTTCCTCTGGATCTGCCCCTGACATCACGAGCAATGAATGTCCTTTTTGAGGACAAAATTAATAGATGTTTTAAATCTTTAATCAAATCCTAAATTTCCCTGCCAGCATCAATCTGCATGGCCATTCGAGCAAATAATATCTGTTTAAAAATGTATTTTTAATTGTTATTGCTTTTTTTTTTTATGTTTTTTTTTTTAGCTATACCATCAAGGGAATCAAGTAATGGAACACATATTCTGTACATTTTGATACCAGCAATAGCATTGATGATATTAATATTTGTCTGTATGTGCATATGTTTCTGTATGCGGCAGTCACGGGCATTACAAACCAATCCACCTGCAATGGCAGTAGTTGCTCTGCAACAGAAGCCTGTGGTAAGTAAAGCTATGTTGGTGTGACATTTGCTGGCAAAAATAGATTGCTTTTCAATCACTAGGTTCAGGAAAAATTGCTCTAAATTTTTTTTTTTTTTTTTTTTTTGCAGTTGCATGATTTTCCATTAGCTGCTCTCAAGTTCCATGAGGTTCTCGGGCAAGGTACTTTTGGCAAGGTATATCGAGGTGACGTTATAGGCTATGAAAATCAATACAGTGTCACACCTGTAGCGCTAAAAACTCTCGCGGCCAACACAACTCCTAAAATGCAAGAAGATTTTTACCATGAAGCTGAAGTTATGGCTTCTCTCAAACACCCAAATATAATATCACTGTTAGGTGTTGCTATGCGTAGTCAGCCAATGTGCATGGTATTTGAGTATGTCAATCAGGGTGATCTTCATGAATTTCTCTGTCGGCACTCACCCAATTCTGACGTTGGATTTGGAAGTGCAGATGATGATACTATGTCTTCACTTGATCAAGCTGATTTTCAAAACATGGCCATCCAGATTGCTGCTGGCATGGAATATCTTTCAAATTTAGGATTTGTACACCGAGACTTGGCCACACGAAATTGCCTTGTTGGTGAAAACTTGATCATCAAAATTACAGATTTTGGTCTATCAAGAGATATTTATTCATCTGATTATTACAATATGCAGGGTCAAGCTTTACTTCCAATCAGGTGGATGTCTCCAGAGGCCATTCTTTATGGTAGCTTTTCAACAGAGAGTGATGTGTGGGCATTTGGTGTTGTTTTATGGGAAATGTACAGTTGTGGTTTACAACCATTTTTTGGATACACAAACCAAGAAGTTATTGAGATGGTACGCACACGTCATATCTTGCCATGTCCAAGTGGGTGCCCTCCTCATATGTATGCACTCATGACTGAATGTTGGCAGGAAGTTCCTTTACGACGTCCATCGTTCAAAGCCCTCGGTGCAAAGTTGCGTTCCTGGGATGGCATGCCAACTGCAAATCATAATGGAACACATCTATTTACGATAGAGAATGATGTAAGTACAGCACCATTACTGGGACCAGCATCACCAATTCAGTCTCACTACAGTTCCAGCTCAAAAAGCCACAGTTCTACTTTTAAAGCGCAGACAATGAAAGTAACTCTGAACAATGAAAAGGCCATGTCAGAGAGTTCTGTTGCATCATCATCAAAAACACGCTCAACAGGAACTGCTAAGGTAGATACAACTGAACAAACAGATGTTTGACAAAATCTACAACAAATTGTGTTACTCTGTGGTATACTCAATTCGCAAGTTTATGATATGTCGTTATAATCTTAACAACTAGAAAACACTTGTGAAGAATTTGTCTAGTGTAAATACCAGGAACTGAAATATATCAGTTTATTGCACAAGCTCTCACAAAAATTAAATGTTATTCATCATGTAAATAAAGTATAATTCTTAATATATGACCATAAATTAATTAATTACCCAAATGCCATTGTGGTCAAAGACTAGTGGAAAAATCACAAATCTGTTTTTTGTGTTGGAGAACAAAAAGTATGAAAGGGAGAGAGGAAGTACATTCCGATTTAAAGCAAAGACAATGAAACAATGTAATTTCTTTTTCATACTATAAATATTACATTTGTACATTATTAGCTATCTATTCTGGAGTGTAGTGGGGAAGGCCTTGAAGTTATATAAACCCACAAAAGCATAATAATTAATGTATTCATTTCTAGATATTATATACTGTACCATTAACATTAATCCAGAATTATAAACTGTGGAGAGATGGGAATATGTCTGTATTCAAAATATATTAAATGAACATGAAACAAAAGGTTACAAGACTTCCCGATCTGGAGTGTGGGGAAGATCTAAAAGTGAATTCTTGAAGTTGTATAATTCCACCAAAGCATAATAATAATGTATTCATTTCTAGATATTATATTATACTGTACCATTAACTTTAATACAGAATTATGAACTATGGCAAGATGGGAATAAGACTTCCTGAATAATTCCCACCGAAATTTTCCCACCGAAATTGCTGGTGTAGGCGCAATTTG
Source organism: Anneissia japonica (assembly GCF_011630105.1). Lineage (NCBI taxonomy): Eukaryota > Metazoa > Echinodermata > Crinoidea > Comatulida > Comatulidae > Anneissia > Anneissia japonica. Next base: position 174,304 of record NW_022747029.1, on the reverse strand, counting down.
CCCTGTGCATTATGGACATGTACTGATGACTGTCTTTTCCTGTGTGAATTAGATATAGGATAAGGTATTCATGTTAGCATATTCATTCCACGTGTTCTTTGCCATAAGCAAACATTTACTTTCTGTCCCATGAACCCAGACATCTTTTTCACTCTTGAACTTGTGCTCTCTCAGTTGTACATTCCTGGCTTGGCAACAATGCAGTGCTTTTAGATTTTTTATTTAGCTGTAGGTAATGTAAATATACATTTACATTTGTTTTATATCCCATAATTGGCTAATTGTATGCACCTATATGTATATATGCTTCAACATTTATAGTTTTGAGGAGTACTTGTACATGAAATGTACAGTTTTAGTTAATTCACTTTTTTCTGGCTTGTTACTTAAAACAGTATTATGTCATTTCAAGTATCATGCCATGCTATACAGACAAACTAAATTTTTAATACTACAGTATTTTTTAGCAAAATTCATTTTAATCTTTTTGTAGCGTTGCACCAAATAAAATTAAAATTGTAATAATTATTTCCATCTATTTTTGTCTTTGCTAATCACAATTACACAAAGTTGGATGGAGAGTAGAAATGAGCCATGATATGATTTAGATTTTGTTTTAATCATTTTTGTTAATATATTTTATAAAGAAAGTATAATGATACAGATATTTACCAGGTGGGTTTTACATATTAAAAGTCTCCCTTGACATGATAAATTTTAAAAACAATACTTGAAAATAACAAAGCAACAAGAGCAAACATAATAAAAACTGTGCTTTCTTTAGATTTTAAAATTAACATTTGATGTCTAAAAGACAGTGGCAATAAATTACACTAAAAAGAAACAATGATTGTACTGATGCTTGGAAGTTGTACCAAAAAGGTACAACTCCAATATAAAGTCAACAAAAAATATAAAATCTTGCATCTATGTAATACAACTTTCCTTTATTTCACATTTTAACATATGCAGAGTTCTCAAATCGTAATCCATTATTGATATGAAGATGGTTATAATTTTTCCTGGCTTACGGGAATTGCAAGAGGTGGCATTTTCTCAACCAGAGACCCCTGCAAATGTGCAGGTGTTCCTCAAGATTATTCAAAAATAGCACCAGGAGAATCTGGTGACTGCTTCAATTATAATTGATACCAGAAGTTGTATGTTCAAGTAGGTAAAATGTTTAACTGTCCATAAATAAGGTGTGAAATTAACTTTTGGTACAGCCATTCTCTGTAGCTTTCTTTTTGAAATGGTTTAAATAATAGGTTCAAAAGAAATACAGTTAAAATTGGTAAGTACCGACTATACAAATCACTTCTAAATGTAATTTCTCCAATGATACATTTTTAGTTTGTAAACTGCAAGTGGTTAATTTGAAGTTTATTCAGTTATGTGATATGTGGTGCAATGCATGATTTCTTCTTCCAAGAAGTGCTAGACAAAGAAGATTTCCACATCGATAGCACTTAGCGTTAGCTTTACCCCCTTTTCGTGGTATGAACCAGCAGCTTACACATTGAATGCGATATTGTTTGTATCTGAATTAAAGAAGGAAATAAAACCATGTCAATCCAAAGTACTACATAACAAACCCAAAGGAAAATTGTATTTACCCCGGATGTTTATAAAGCCTAAATTAATGGATAATTACTATCATATCAGTAAATTCAGTTTACAGCATTATTGATATATATATCATCAATATGTCTTCTATAAAGAAAAGTATGTGCTCAACAAGGTCGTAGGAAGCAGCTCATTAGTCCTGCCAGTAGGTCTCCTCCTCCACTTCACCCCAGAGAGGGATATTTGCCAGTAGGTTTAGTGGCTATAGAGATTCCCTGATGAGGGTCTTAATTAACCATACAATGCAAAAGTTATTATTTTGTGTAAAAAATACTAGAGCAATCACAACATCTGTTTTAGTGTTGATATAACCAGTGCCACCGAGAGGGGTGGGTAGGGGGAGATCTCCGGGGCCCAAGCTCACCAGGGGCCCATGAAATTTGCAGGTATTTTTTTTCAAAAGTAATAAATACTATCATGGGCCCTCATTAATGGCATGGGTCCTCCTTTTCCCTTAATAATGGACCACTTCAGTTTGACAGGCCCCCCCCCCCCCCCCAAAAAAAAAACAAACAAAAACAAAAAAACGCAATCTTTTTCGCGCTTAGCGCTCGTAACTGGGGGCCACACCAACCCTTGCCCCTGTTACAGTTTTCCCTCTTGGTGGCCCTAGATATTATAACCTACATGCTTAACATTCGCTTGTAGAAAGAAGTACGTCCAGATGGTAGTGTGGGCAAGTTCATAAAGAATGCAATAAGAATTTTGTTCACGCTTAAACCGTTCCTCATCTCATTTGAAGTACATCTTTGGAGACTTCCTACATACAGGGTTGCAAAAGTTTATAACCTGAGGTTCAATATTATTGAAAGGAGGTACAGTACTGTATTATCATATTGTAAAGGGAGCTGGCAATAGGAATGAGATCATTATAGGTTGGAAAGAGAATCAGAAGCAAAAGACGCGTGAAAAAAAAAATTGCTGAAAACATTTCACCGTTTTGATAGAACCATGATACTTTCCTTAATCAGTCATCACATGAAGAGCATTTTTCTCTAAAATGACATCGGGAGAACAGAATTATGCCTTATTCAGTATCACTACAGAATTATACTATTCAAAAAAAAATGTAGGCTATGAAACAAAAATGAATACATTGATAAAAATAGTAAGCATTATAAACTTATCAGCTTCTCAACTTCTCCCTGTTTATAGTAATTGTTTTCTCTCTGGTTCTTATCCAAACATTCAAAATTTAATACGCATTTGTGGTTCTTCATAACATGTTTTTGAATGCCAACATAGGCCTGATAACATAAAAATGAAAGTTGGGTATGTAGCTACAATTACACAAAATTGCTTGTTTTAAACTGATAATTTAAAGTGTTTCTTTACGAAGTTTTTCGGACGAGAATACTGTTTTACCATCTTCAAATCACCAGAAGATAGACCTATGAATTAATCAGCAGAGCAGTTGTGTACCTCTTATATATACACACACTACTGCTAGTCTTTGGTAATCTATTTATACTGTAATAATAGCATAGATGTATAACAAAGATACTAGAAATACAAGATAGAGTTCTCGCATTGTAAAAATGAGGCGGAAGTCGTGCCCAACGTAGGCGGCGCTCTTCATTTTAACCATGCAAAGTTTCCTATACTTCGTGCCCAACGTACAGGGCGCCCTTCTGTTGCTAAGTATATCCAGACGCAAAAGGCGCCCTTCCTTTTCCACTAATGGAGGAAAACTTTTTGACTTGGAGTGCGTCCGGCCATGCGGTTCTGCGCTGTATTGTTGTTTTATTCTTTACGGATTCATGATTATGCTTTAATTGTTTTGTGTATTATTTGGATATAGCAACGATTTCTACCGCCACCAAGGAGGTTATGTATTCACCGATGTCACTGTCTGGGTGTCTATTCCAGTTTGTTTTATATCTAGTATATTCTTTATTCTTTATTTGGAAGCTACACTTTTACAACAGTGGCACACGTAGAAAACGGTGCGTCCAAGAAAAATATAAGAAAACAAACAAAATCAAAACATGACAAATCAAAAGTAAAAGTAAATGAGCTTAACAAAAAGTAAAAATCAAAGTCTTAATTACCCCTCCCTTCCTTTTTCCAATCCCGAAATCGAAGTTACCCCCTCCCTTCCCTTTCCAATCCCGACAAAAAAAACACTAGATTTGAATGTTTGACGAAAGAAAGATGAGGGGGTAAGCAAAACCCTACATTTTGACCATGATGACGTCATCAAAATGTAAAAAAGTGTCACATATAGGAAAGAGAATTGCCTCAGCTATAACATTCTAAAGTTGGAAGACAATCGACCAAGAATAAGCGAGATACGCTCAAATGCGCATTTTTTTTAAATGACGTCATCGATAATACTCAGTTTGTAGAATTCAGATGGCAATATGATGACGTCATATTATCCGATCAGCCATTATGACCTATAAAATCATATGTACAACTCATGTGCTTCCAGAATATGTAATACAAATTGGGGGTCACCTTTCATTCTAAGGAGCTATAATTGATTGAAAATAGGCATGTTTTTGGCCTATTTTTGCTGTATGTCGAAAAAAACGCGCACATGTGCTCTTATGTTCTATGCGCGCGTACGGCATTGCTATTGACTATAAATGACCATAAAAGATTGGAAATTGTGAATACAGTGTCAGGGACCTAAACATTTAAAAAAACAATATGTTTAACTTCTGTACGTGCCGCGCGCGTAAAAATGCGCACGCGGTGCCGAAAATTTTTAAAATGTAGAAATGCTCAAAATGGCTTAAAACGTGCTCTAATTTAGTCAAAAATTGATTTCGACCATTTTAAAATTTTGACGCACGTCTACGCGCGCGTTATGATTGCGTAAAAAACACAAAAATGCGCGTAGATGACGTCACACGTGACTGATAACCTTGCAAAGCTTATTGTCACTATTCCAGGCCAAGCCAAATGTTTGTTGTAGTCGTTTTGTGCGTAGCTTTCGGCAAATTTGAGATATCGTGCGAACAGTTATTTGTCAGAATGTAGAATTAAAAAAAAACTAGATTCGAACTCGTCACTGAGGACGAATTCGGTGATCCGCCGTACTTTGACCCTCAGGAAGCGCGCGCGGTGCAGATTGAAAAGTTTCATAATATGCTAACATATGCTGTAATTAGTTTTAAAAAAAAGAATAATTTTGAGCATTTTAAAAGAATTACGCATGCGTACACGCACGTCTTGACGCCCGTGAGCACGGAAATGTCACAAAGAGTGACTCCTGACTCTGTCAGGAACACAAAATATGTAACAACGCGTAATTTCCAGCTTTAGTATGTGCTGTGTCTGTCTCTTATACACATCTAGATGTGTATAAGAGACAGTCCTTGCGCACGGTAGTATTATTACATGTGT
>NW_022747029.1:165991-169133 GCF_011630105.1 Anneissia japonica | reverse complement strand
AACTCGTGGCATTTTTTGAGATATCGTGCGAACAAAAAAGGGGAGAAAGAAAGAAGAATAAGAAAGTTGAAGATGATGATTCCGTACAATAACAATAGGTGATCCGCTAACGTTAGCGGATCACCAAATATCTGACAATAACTAGATTTGAACTCGTCACTGAGGACGAGTTAGGTGATCCGCCGCACTTTGACCCACGAGGAAGTGTGTGCGTGGTGGATTGAACAATAACTAAATGCTGATAATGGCAAAAATACGCTAATTCAGTTTGTTAAAACAGAATTTTGAGCATTTTAAAAGATTTACTCATGCGTACGCACACGTCATGACGCACGTGCGCATCTTAATGTTACTGTTGTCTCCTGATATGAAATATATATGTATCAACTTTTATTAACAAACGGCTGTTAGTGAAGGAGTAATTATCATTCATAATATTTATCATATATAAAACTTCATTTTTTTGAATTCAGATGGCAATATGGTGACGTCACAATGTCCGATCAGCTATTATGATATATAAAATCATATCTACAACTCATGTGCTTATAGAATATGTAATAAAAATTAGGGGTCACCTTTCATCCTAAGAAGCTATGTTTGATTATAAATAGGCATAATTATAAGCATATGTAATATCTGACGTACGCGCACGTTAAGACGCGCAAACAAAAAAGTAAGATACCTTACATTCAAACTTGATCTGAAGTATAAGCCCATTTAATATTATTCAGAAATGACGAATGGTTAAGATGATATGACGTCATCAACGTTTTGAGAAAAGAAATATAATTTTTTTCTTGTTTTTTAATTCAGATGGCAATATGATGACGTCAAAATGTCCGATCAGCTGTTATGATATATAAAATCATATCTACAGCTCATGTGCTTTCAGAATATGTAATAAAAGTTAGGGGTCACCTTTCATCCTAAGGAGCTATAACTGATTTAAAAAAAGACATGATATAAAGCATATATTAATTTTGACGCAATCGAACGCTCGCGTTATTACGCGCGCACAAAAATATAATGTACATAACATTTAACCATGACCTGAAGTTTATACCCACTAAATATGATTCAGAAATCACGACTGATTAAGGTGATTATGGGGTCATCGAAGGCTGGACGAAAGAAAGATGAGGGGGTAAGCAAAACCCTATATTTTGACCATGATGACGTCATCAAAATGTAAAAAAAATGGCATATATATGAAAGAGAATTGCCTCAGCTACAACATACTAAAAGTTGGAAGACAATCAATCAATCGCATTTGCTAAAATGAGGTCATCGATAATATTCAGTTTGTTGAATTCAGATGGCAATATGATGAGTCATAATGTCCGATCAGCCATTATGACCTATAAAATCATATTTACAACTCATGTGCTTTCAGAATATGTAACAAAAAATGGGGGTCATCTTTTATCCTCGAGAGCTGTAACTATTTAAAATTAGGCCTGATTTTAGCAAAATTTCACTGTATATCGGCACAAATGCGCACAAAGGTCACTTTGTTTGATGCGTGCGTACGGCATTGTTATTGGCCACTGAGTGATTGAAAAGATTGGAAACTTGTCAAAACAGTGTCAAGAACCCAAAATGTGACAAAAAAATTAATTTCTAACTTCCATACGTGCTGCGCGCGTCAAAATGCGCACACGTAGTGGTAAATTTCAAAAAATGTTGAAATACTCAAAATGGCCTGAAACGTGCTCTAATTTAATCTAAATGTGATTTCGAGCATTTTAAAAGTTTGGCGCACGCGTACGCGCGTTATTACGTGCACGCGTAAAATTAGGGTAAATTACATTTAACATTGACTTGAAGTTAATGCTCACTTAATACGATTTCGAAATGGCAATTGGTTAGGTTGATTATGATCAATAATGTAAAAACGCAAAATTCCGCGTAGATGACGTCACGCATAACTGCGCACTTTGAAAACCTTATTGTGACTATTCCAGGTCAAGCTAAATGTTTGTTGAAGCGTGCATGTATGAATCTCGTGCCAATTTTTAGATATCGTGCTAACAAGAAATGGGGAAGAAAAATAGATCTCTGACAATAACAAGAGGTGATCCGCTAGCGGAGCGGATCACCAACAAGAGGTGATCCGCACTAGATGCGGATCACCAACTAGATTTGAACTCGTCACTGAGGACGAGTTAGGTGATCCGCCGCACTTTGATCCTCGAGGAAGTGTGCGCAGTGCTGATTGAACAATATTTAAATGCTGAAAATGGCAAAATACGCTAATTTATTATGTTAAAAAATAATTTTGAGCATTTTAAAAGATTTACTCATGCGTACGCATATCAGCTATTATGATATATAAAATCATGTCTACAACTCATGTGCTTTTAGAATATGTAATAAAAATTGGGGGTCACCTTTCATCCTAAGGAGCTATAACTGATTGAATATAGGCATGATATTAAGCATATTTTAATTTTGACGCACGCGTACGCGTGCGCTATGATGCGCGCACAGGAAATTAAGGTACGTAACATTTAAGCATGACCTGAAGTTTATGCCCACTAAACATCATTCAGAAATCACAGCTGGTTAAGATGATTATTGGGTCATTAAATGTTTGAGGAAAGAAAGATGAGGGGTCATCAAAAACTAGCCTGGGTTCCAGGCCCTAATTTTAGGTTACTCACTCTTTATTGCACTTAGTACGCGCCTTACCTAATTTAATTGGCGTCCCATACTCGATTTCTTTTTTTTCGAATTAGGGCCTGGGCAAACGATTCATGCGTACGATTTCCCACATCAAATTTGATGTGGGATATCGTATGCATGACTGATTTTGTAAATCACGTGACTGGCCAACTTCATGCATATTAATCAATCTTGGTAAACTTTCAAAATTGAAGATGCGGATGTCTCGATTAGAACAAGAACCAGCTCCCTTTTTGCTACCTATACTTGAATTAAAACAGTTAGTATAGTTCTGGCCTGCTGAGAACGACATGGACTGATAACCGTAGGCTATAGGATTGCTCACCACTAGCTGCTACACAGATTTAGGCCTTTAGGGTAGAATATTGTTAAAAAGGTAGGCCTCTGTAAGTAAGAACTTAAAAATACGCCAAGCCTCTACTAGTCTAGGCTAGGCCTACTCCTGACTCCAGAC
>NW_022747029.1:162347-165695 GCF_011630105.1 Anneissia japonica | reverse complement strand
GTTTAATAATTTGTTATTACCATTACTCATTATCATTAATGAAATAATAGTCAGTCAGAGGGCTTTATTTATGGTAATAATATGTATACTAAGCCTGAAGGCGGCGCTTTCCTACGGCAGCCATCTTGGATGGTACACATACACAACTCTGCATTGCTCCGCCATCTTGTCAGCACTCTAGTTGTTTAATAGCCATAGAGGTATAATAAGAATACTAGAGCGCTAACCGCAATGTATTCGATGTTCGAAATACGCAGAACTGTGTGTGTGTACCATCCAAGATGGCTACCATAGATTTAGCCAATCAAATTTCGCTAAGCGCTATCGTTTGTAAATGCGCCCTCAATTTACTCAGAAAGTTCAGTACAGCTAGTTACCAAAGATCTTATAAACACAAGATAGCGTTCTCCGCGATTTACGCGTGCAAATTCTGTAATAAGGCATGAATGGCGCCCTCTTGCTAAAAAGGAAACTTTTGACCTTTGACCGCTATGACCATACCTTACTGTGAACAGCAAAACAGGAAACATCTCAAATCCATGGCAACAGATAGGACGCCCTCTTCCAAAACTGATTACTTTTTCTCTTTGGTATAATAGCGCATGAATGACGCCCTCTTGCTAAATTGGAAACTTTTGAACCTTGACCGACGCTTCTATTTGTTACGCGTAAATCGCGGAGAACGCTATCTTGTGTTTATAAGATCTTTGCTAGTTACCTGTATGTTTGAAACTCGAGCGTTGCGGTGTTTGGGTGTAATGTATACGATTATAATTTTCATTCCTTGGTACTTTATTTTTGAATAAGATGCTTCACTTGGCCTCGTTTTGGCTATAATAGTTTAATAACTTGTTATTACCATTACTCATTATCATTAATGAAATAATAGTCAGTCAGAGGGCCTATTAATATGTAATAATATGTATACTAAGCCTGAAGGTGGCGCTTTACTACGACGGCCATCTTGGATGGTACACATACATAACTCTGCATTGCTGCGCCATCTTGTCAGCACTCTAGTTGTTTAATAGCTCTATGTTAATAGCTCTATGGTACCATCCAAGATGGCTGCCATAAATTCAGCCAATCAAATTATGCCTTATCACTATCATTTTTAATGGCGCCCTCAATTTACACAGAAGTTCAGTACAGCTAGTTACCGTTATGTTCGAAACTCGAGCGTTTTGGTGTATGGGTGTAATGTACACGATATTAATTTTCATTCCTTGGTACTTTATTTTTGAATAAGATGCTCCATTTGGCCTCGTTTTTGCTACGAATTTTTTTTTTAAATATTTGAATAAGATCCTGGCTAAGACAGTTCAATAATTTGTCATTATCAATACTAATTATCATTAATGAAATAATATTCAGTCAGGGGGCTTATTTATAGTAATAATATGTATACTAAGCCTGAAGGAGGCGCTTTCTTACGGCAGCCATCTTGGATGGTACACATACACAACTCTGCATTGCTCCGCCATCTTGTCAGCACTCTAGTTGTTTAATAGCTCTATGAATCATAGAGATATAATAGGAATACTAGAACGCTAACTGCAATGTATTCGATGTTCCAAATACGCAGAGCTGTGTGTGTGTACCATCCAGATTCAGCCAAGATGGCTCCTTCATACGCCAATATTTTCATGGCCAACATCGAGCACAAACTCATCCTTCTCTCTTAAGCCCCTTCACTACTCACGTTACATTGATGATATTTTCTTCATATGGACTCACGGCCACGCCTCACTCACTGATTTTATCACTCATGCTAACAGCTTTCACAGGGTCGTGACAAAGTGCGAGCCAGCGAGTCATGCGAGCCAATGCGCGAGCCATGCGAGCCATACATTTAAATCCTTTTTTTTCCACCGGGGAGCTTTGCCTGTGTAGTCCAGTCATGCGCAGTACATACACTTTTTCGAATCGTCGATCCGGAAGTATGCAGCGCTGATAGAGATGTTAAAATACAGATATACAGATACATACTGTACATACAGATATATTTATATATATATATATATATGTACTGTATTTATTTATATATCTATATATATATATATATATATATATTATTTTATATATACTGTATATATTTATATATTTATTTATATATTTTTATATTTATTGTATATTTATATATATATTTATTTGTATATTCATTTATATATAGGCCTATGTATATGTTTATTAAATATTTATATATTTATATATTTATTTTATATACTTATTTGTGTATATATATTTATATATTTATTTATTTATATATATATGATACTCTATTATTGTTTTATATTATATACTGTAATTATTTATATATTTATTTATATATTTGTTTGTATATTTTTTGTATATTTATTTATATATTTATTTGTATGTATTTATATGTTTATATATTTATTTATATAAATATTTAAATTTTTTTATATATTGTTTGTATATTTATATATATATATATTAATATATTCATATATTTATTTATATATTTATATATATATATATTCATTTGTATATTTATATATATATATTTATACATATATACTGCATATATTTATATATTTATTTATATATTTTTATAATTATTTGTATATTTATATATATATTTATTTGTATATTCATTTATATATATAGGCCTATGTATTTATTTATTATATATTTATTTATATATTTATTTTTATATACTTATTTGTGTATATATATTTATATATTTATTTATTTATATATATACTGTATTATTGTTTTATATTATATACTGTAATTATTTATATATTTATTTATATATTTGTTTGTATATTTTTTTGTATATTTATTTATATATTTATTATATATATTTATAAATTTGTATATGTTTATATATTTATTTATATAATTATTTAATTTTTTTAAATATATTGTTTGTATATTTATTTTTATATTTATTTATATATATATTTATATATATTAATATGTTCATATATTTATTTATATATTTATATATATATATATATTCATTTGTATATTTATATATATATATATTTATACACACATATATATATATATTTATATTTTATTTTAAGTATTAATATATCTATTAATATATATATTTGTATATATATTTATATGTTTACATATTTATTTATGTATACTGTATTATTATATTATATATATATATATATACGGTAATTATTCATATATTCATTTATATATTTTTTTATATATTTATTTGTATATATATTTATATATTTCATTATTTCATTTTGTTTTAGTTAAATCAATTTATTTTGAATTTACTTTTTTGTATATATTTATTTTGTATTGTCATTGTATTTGTTTTTGATGATGGAGTAAGAGCAGCTTACTGTTTGGGCT
>NW_022747029.1:155322-162252 GCF_011630105.1 Anneissia japonica | reverse complement strand
GGACTACACAGGCAAAGCTCCCCGGTGTGTTGTTCATTTGCATGTACTAGGCCAAAGAATATAGGCTTGGCCTACGTGTTTGCAAAATTGGATAACCCTGAAAAAAGAAAAAATTAAATGTATGGCTCGCATGGCTCGCTGGCTCGCATGACTCGCACATTAATAATTATATAAATAAATATATAAACATATAAATATATAAATATATATAAATACATATATAAATAAATATATATATATAAATATACAACACATATATAAATAAATATATAAATAATTGCAGCATATAGAAATTAATAAAACAGTGTATATATATATATATATATATACAAATATGTATATAAAAATAAATATATAAATAAATATATAATAAATATATATATATATATAAATGAATATACAAATAAATACAGTATATATAAAATAATATATATAAATATATAAATAAATACAGTGTATATATATATATATATTATATATATATATATATATATATCTGTATGTATGTATCTGTATATCTGTATTTTAAAAACATTTATTAGAGCTGCAAGTCCAAAAGTATATGTACTGCGCATGACTGGACTACACAGGCAAAGCTCCCCGGTGTGTTGTTCATTTGCATGTACTAGGCCAAAGAATATAGACTTGGCCTACGTGTTTGCAAAATTGGATAACCTGAAAAAAAGAAAAAATTAAATGTATGGCTCGGCTGGCTCGCATGACTCGCACGACTCGCACATTGGTTCGCATGACTCGCTGGCTCGCATTTTGGCACTACTCGCTTTCACCATACAATTAAGTTCACTGTTGAACTATCTGACTGCCAAATGATGTCCTCGTTAAATGTTCTAACTGCACTATCAGTTCTTCACTTTATGTTAAACCCACTGACTGTCACTACTTCACTACTAGACTCCAGCGCTCATCCTAAATCTCTTAAGTCCTCTATTGTATATATTCAATGCCTTAGAATAAAACGTATTTGCTCGGACCCCCTTGACTATGCTCACCATATTCAAGCTATTACCTGTGTGGTGTTGTGATTATTTACAATATTGGCATTAGCGCCACCTATTGGCGTTAAGGTTGGAAAACTTAGAGAGGAACCATAATGATGATAAATGAATAAAGGCAGAGAACCATATGATGAGTTCTAGTGTTTGTACATTTAATGTATGCGTAGTTACATGATATACTACCGACAGTACAACATTACATTGGCGACGAGGATCATCACCCTACATGGCAGAAGAGATAAAAGTCAAAGTCAAATCTCAGAATTTGATGAGTGAAGTCACACCACCGAGAGAATGCGACCGCAGCCACGTTGAATAGCACAGCCACGTTTATGAACATAGCACAGTTCAACGTGCATAGTCATGATGCTGATCGTCCCCGACGATGGGACAGATGGATAAGGCATTTTGAGATTGGCCTAATAGCAAATAACATAACCGATGATAACAGGAAGAAAGCACTATTATTATTTTATGGAGGCCCAGATCTCCAGGATGAAGTAGACGTTCTACTTAAAACAACCTACTTCCAGGCCTAGACCTATACAACTGCCGCGGCAGATGGCTCTTGTGCAGCAGTGACGTCACAACCAGGTGCGTCTTCGAGTAGTGCGTCGGGATCGAGTAGTAGTACAAGCACAGATACTGCTACGCCGAGTTATGATGTAATAAAGAAACTCTTAAGCTTGCATTTCAATCCCCAAAATAATAAAGATTATGAATCATTGGTTTTTAGAAGGCTTCTGCAAAACAAGGGTGAACTCATGCAAGATTATTATACCAGGTTGCACTAACAAATGTGATTTTTCTGACATTGACCGAGAAATTAAAACTTAGATATTAGCTGGATTTGCTTCAGATAAATTTCGGCAAAAGCTGTTAGAAAAAGAAAGAACATTAAATGACATCCTACTGTTAGCACACGAGCAAATGAACAAGCAGAATTACAGTCAACAGACATTGCACAAAGTACAAGTAAAGACAGTGTTAATAGACTGTATGATAAACGTAAACAGGTATCACATAGGCCTAACAGTAAAGATATGGTGAAACAATGTACATATTGTGGTAGAGATCATGAAATAAGAAAATGTCCGGCATACGGCAAAGTTTGCAAGAAGTGTCACAAACGTAATCATTTTGCTAACGTATGTAGATCACCTGTAATGAAACAAACAAACAAGTTTACTAGACCTAAGTTGAATACTGTAATACATGACATTAGTGAAGAATATGATACAAATTGTAGTGAAAATGGTCATAATGAGTATGTATTTGGTATCCCAGAAAGTAAACTTCCCAGTAGTACAATTAGAGTTGATAATGAGTTTGTCAGATTCATTATAGATACGGGTGCCTCAGTTAACATTATAGCAAGTGAAGTATTTGATAACTTTAAGAAAAAGCCTATGCTTCCGAAAACACATGTTAAAATTTATGGTTTTGGTAGTGACGAACCATTGAAAACTAGAGGTGTTTGTAAGATAACGTTCCATGCAGAAAATGAGGTAAAATGTGAGGATGATGTTTACATTGTTGATGGCAATGTTGGTGACATACTCTCATGGATGTCGGCGGAAAAGCTTAACTTGGTTAAGGTGACTTGTAACAATAATGTAATGGATATTAGAGATACAAATATTCCTACTAATAATGCAACAAATGTTACGGATAATGATGATGGTGTACAGTCCATACACTCAGAAATTGTTGACAAGTACCCAATTTTTGACGGGATTGGAAAATTTAAAGGGGTTGAAGTTAAACTACATATTGATCCAACTGTAAAACCCACACAGCGAAAACACAGAAGGATTCCATTTCACATAAGAAAAGATGTAGATAAGGAGTTAAATAGATTGATGGATTTGGATATAATCGAAAAGGTAGAAGGTCCAACACCCTGGGCAAGCCCAATCTTCGTTGTACCAAAAGGCAATGGGTCTATAAGAATCTGTGTTGATATGAGACAGGTTAATAAGGCGATTCTCAGAGAACGTCACCCAATCCCCACATTAGATGACATAGTAAGTGACCTTAATGGTGCCACTGTGTATAGTAAATTAGATTTACGATCAGGTTACCATCAGTTACCCCTCCACGAGGATTCTAGATTTCTTACTACCTTTACCACTCTTTCCGGTCTATATAGATATAAAAGGTTGATATTTGGTGTCAATGCAGCTTCAGAAATTTTCTCAGCTGAAGTAGGAAAACTGTTGTACGGGCTTAAAGGCTGTAAAAATATCTCGGACGACATTGTTATATTTGGACGAAATGAACAAGAACACGATGAAAATTTGAAAGCGCGACCTTAGAGCGACTACAGCAGCATGGAGTTACGCTCAACAAAGAAAAATGTGTGTTCAGAACACATGAAGTAAAATTCTATGGTCATATTTTCAACAGTAAGGGCTTGGCAGTTGATCCCCGGAAAGTTGAAGATATTCAAAACGCTCCACGACCAACGAATGCAAGCGAAGTTCGATCTTTTCTCGGACTAACACAATATGTGGCGAGATTTATCCCCGATTATGCATCACTGACAACATCGCTGCGTAAATTGACGCGAAAGAATGTCTATTTCAAATGGACAGACACCCAAGAACAAGCTTTTATTAAACTTAAAGCCGCCCTCATCAGCCCCACAGTGATGACATACTTCGACATTCAGAAAAACTCCCAGGTGTTAGTGGATGCAAGCCCAACAAGATTAGCCGCTATGCTCTGCCAAGATGGCAAAGTTATAGGATACGCTAGTAGATCGTTGACCGGTGTAGAACAGCGATACTCGCAAACAGAGCGGGAAATGTTAGCTGTCGGTTTCGGTGCTGAACATTTTCATTTGTATTTATATGGAGCAAGATTTCAGATAATGACTGACCTTAAACCATTACTCAGCATATTCAACCAAAACAAGCCAATGAGCACACGAATTGAACGCTGAAGGTTAAGATTAATGCCATATAATTACGAGTTGGAATACCGACCTGGACACGACAACCCGGCTGACTACTTAAGTCGACACCCAAACAAGACAACACAAGACACTGAAGAACAGCAAACTGTTGCGCATGTTAATTATATTGTACGCAACGCAATCCCAAAGGCGATGAAACTGAGTGATATTGAGGCTGAAAGCAAAGTTAATAGCCAACTACAGAAATTGAAACAGGCAATTGAACAGAATAAGCATGCGTTGTGGAACGAAGCTGAAATTCGCGAATTTAAGCAGTTAAAAGATGAGTTGACAGTAACGGACAACATCATACTCAGAGGACATACTATAGTTATACCCAAATCATTACGTAATAAAGTGGTAGAAATCGCACACGCTAGTCATCAAGGCATTGTGAAGACGAAGGCCTTAATTCGAGAAAAGGTCTGGTTTCCAGGGATGGATAAATTAGTCACGGGAAAGGTCAAATAATGTGTTGCATGTCAGGCATCAAATGCGCAAAATGCAGAACGCATTGAACCCTTAAAAATGTCAAGCATGCCAAAAGCACCCTGGAAGGAAGTTCTAAAGGACTTTAAAGGGCCATTACCAAATGGAAAATATCTTTTGGTCGTATAAGATTTATATAGCCGTTTTCCAGAGGTCGAAATTGTAACATCGACGTCGGCACAAGCAGTATTGCCAAAACTCGATGCTATACTAGCACGACAAGGAATTCCAGAGATCTTCCAAACCGATAACGGTCCGCCATTCACAAGCAATGAATTTCGACAATACGCAGAATATCACGGGTTTAAACATAAACAAATAACACCATTGTGGCCACGTGCAAACGCGGAAGTAGAACGATTCATGTCAAATTTAAAGAAAACTCTCTTAACAGCAAGTATCGAACACCGAAACACACAACAAGTGTTGTACGAATACTTACGACAATACAGAGCAACGCCACACACTACAACACAGATATCCCCAATGGAACTTTTGAATGGGCGAAAATGTCTACTCGCTTACCAGAGATAACTATAGCTAGAAATGACGATGAGATTCGTAAAGTCGATTCAGAAAATAAACAGAAAATGAAAGAATATGAAGATAGAAAACTTAATACTAAGGAAAGTTGTCTAAAAGTAGGAGATGGAGTATTACTTAAGCAAAGGAAAGGAAATGCATTTACTCCACCGTTTGATCCAAAGCCATTTCGTATTATAGAAAGAAACGGTAATTCCATAAGAATTCAGAGAAATGACTTGCAACTTTGGAGAAATGTTAGCCTTTTTAAGAAGGTAGTAGAAGGTATAAAGAAAAAATAGATGATCCCTTAAGTGACGTAGAGCTGGATAGTATTGTATAAGGTGATTCTATAACCGAAGAAAGGGGGGAAAAGGAAAAAGGGAAAACTTTGTCAAAGCAAACAATAACGAGAAAGAGTCTTAGAAACAGAAGAATGCCAAAAAGGTATAATGAGTTTATAATGCACTAAGCAAGCAAGTTAAGATTTATAAATCTAGATTGACAAGGTACATTTATAGTGATTTTGTCACAACCAAGAAGTTTTAGTTTTGTGTTTATAAAGAAAACAGTTGTTCAGAGTTTTAACAGGAAAATGTTTAGTGTTATAAAAGTTATTGAGTTAAGGTTCTATTCGAGGTTAAGGGGCATGTGGTGTTGTGATTATTTACAATATTGGCAGTAGCGCCACCACCTATTGGCGTTAAGGTTGGAAAACTTAGAGAGGAGCCATAATGATGATGAATGAATACAGGCAGAGAACCATATGATGAGTTCTAGTGTTTGTACTTCATTTAATGTATGCGTAGTTACATGATATACTACCGACAGTACAACATTACAACCTGTAAATTTCTCAGTGCTGGCTACCCCCTCAAATTAATCAAGCATCAGATACAGAAAGCCCACTCTAAACCCCGCAAAGACCTCCTCCAGTACAAGCCGAAGCTCTCTAACAGTAATCGAATCCCCATTGTCTTAGACTATCACCCCCTCAACCGAACTATTGCCGGTTCTATTCGGAAGGATTTCCCTATCATCCAACAGGATCCTTCCATTAACCGTCTTTTCACCGACCCCCCTTTCCTAGCCCAACGCCAGCCCCCCAACCTCCGTTCCATCCTTTCCCCCTCACTTTTAACTAGCCCCATGCCCAGATCTACAGGCAATCACCTATGCAACAAGCCCCGATGCAAAATTTGTAAAATCCTTATCACCGATCAGACCATTCGTATCACTAACCACTCAATAAAACCTCCCAACCTCACATGCGATTCTCACAACATAATTTATTTAATAACATGTAATATTTGTAACAAAGGCAATTACGTTGGCGAAACCATGAACCCTCTTAGATTCCGCATTAACCAACACAAACACGACATTAGGAAAAACGCCCCTGACAAAACCGTAGCCCAACATTTTAATTTGCTTCATCACTCTATTAACCATCTGCGTGTTACCATTATCGACTCTAACTTCAACTCCACTCATCATCGCCGCCTTTCTTAACTTTCCTGGATTATCAAGCTTAAAACTCACACTCATGCCTTAACAAAGATCTTGACTTTCTAGCTGACTTCACCTTTCACCTCTAAACTGTTTATTCTGGCCTATATTCTCCCACCACTGCTATTTCTCAATTTGTTACTGATCTGTAATAGTTTATATTGATTGTATTTGCTATATACATTTAGGCCTATACTGTTTAATTAGACTTTAAGTGCTGTTTTGAGTCATTTCAATTGTAACCCTAAAGAGGGGAGCAGGCGCTCCCGAAAATTTGTTTTTTTAAAATAAAATATACCGTATGCTTCAAAGTAGTCACCTTGTGAAGAATGTTATTTCTGTTCTGCTTACTTATTTTATATATATTGAAAGCATACGTGGATTGGATATATTTTGATCGTCACCAACATGTTATATATATATATATATATATAT
>NW_022747029.1:153352-155124 GCF_011630105.1 Anneissia japonica | reverse complement strand
ATAATTCGATCCAACTCGGCCACAAGTCAACCCGGCCACAGTCAACTCGGCCACAAGTCAACTCGAAGTTCGGCTGCAGTCAACTCGGCCAAAAGTTAACTCGGCCACAAGTCAACTCGGCCACAATTATTATTATTGCTGTTATTATTGGTGTCATTGTTGTTATTATTATTGTTGTTTTTATTACCGTTAGTTTTAACATTAATTATTAGTCTTAGCATTAACATTATGTATTGTTTAAATTTTTGCTGATATTATTATTGTTACCATATAAATAATAAAAAATAAAATTCTCGATTTTTTTTATTCATATTATTATTATATATTAATCTTAGTATTATTATTTTAATAATAGTAATTTTAAAAATATTGTTATTGGTGTTTTATTGGTATTTTCTCATATTATTATTATTATTATTATTATTATTATTATTATTGTTATTGTAGTTGTTGCTGTTGTTGTCACCTTTATTATCGAAGTAGTCCTAGTATTATAAGAATCATGAGTATTATTATTATTATTACTAATTAGTATTACTATTATTATAAAAATAAACGTTATCTTTAATTTATAATTGCTGTTATTATTGCTATTATCACCTTCAATGTTATTATCACTAATTAGTATTATTAAAATAGATATTTAAATATCGTTATTATTACCATATTATTACTATTAGTATTGTTAAAATAAATTATTATTAATATTGTTGTTGTTATCACCTTTATTATCGTTATTATGACTAATTAGTATTATTAAAGTAAATATTTGAAAAGGACCGACATGTCACTGGTGATTCACGTCATTGGATGTATCCTTGTCACTGACGGGTTTCAAACATAGCCCCCAAATATGAACAAATATGAAGGACTGAAGTCACTCAACAATACCAATTGTTCCTATTGTGGATAATTGATACTAGATGCTGCACCCCACCTAATTTTAACGTACAGTAGGCCAAATTCTTGGGCGTGGTTCTGAAGAAAATAGTATCGAAATGCACGCCATCGTGCAGTTATTTGATTTTAGTCAGATTCAAAATAAATTTTTAACATTTAAAAAAATCATAATGTGGTTTTTCTATTTCAATTTTTAGCCCACTCTCTGAGAGAGAGAGAGGGCTTATTTCTGAGCGAATTTTGAAGTCATTTGTTTTTCTATCTCTTCCTTCGTTTGTGACGCGATTAGGCCGATCTTACAATAATATGGAAGATAAGGCGTGGGGAATTTAAAGTATGAAGAGTTTTTGCGAAAATATTGTCGGGAAATATGTGAAAAGTATGTTTTTCTTTTATCATATTTCTTAACACTACGGTGGGTTTCCTATGAAAGCGTCTTCGTCATTGATCAGATTGCAAATCGCCTGATTCCACATTGTGTTTATCAACCAATCACGGCCTGGAATCATAGGCGTTGATCCCGGGGGGATGGAGGGGATATATCCCCCCAATATTTGACAAGGGGGGGGGGGTGGTGGTCCATTGAATCATTCCCCCAATATTTTGACTATGTATGGGATAAAATGGAGCTTTACACACTTCAAAAGACTGTCACAGAAATAGTTTGCACTGTCTTATGCGCTTACAAAGATGAAAATTAGCAGAATGTATTAATGTTGATAACAAAATTATTTTATCTGGTACCAATCTAAGCTCTTCTTTCCTTGGATGTTAGATGTGCTTGCAAAGAGAGCCACATTTTGTCAAGGAGTGGAGAAAGATTTCCAAAGATGGATATTTTCCCCTTGTTACGCCATCGAGCAGCATAGATC
>NW_022747029.1:151348-153266 GCF_011630105.1 Anneissia japonica | reverse complement strand
CAGCATAGATCAAAGGAGTTATAACAGTTTTTGAAGTGGAGAAGGGGTTGCATGGGTATTGTGAGTCTGGTCATTATGATATCTTCCTATTCTTGTCTTTATTTTTCTCTTCTCTTTTTCTTTCCTTTTCTTTTCCTCTTCTTTCTCTTTCCCTCCCTCTTTCTTTTCTCTTATTACCCAGCCCGACGACTTGTCGGCCCGGTAAAAACCGTCAGGGGAGGGGCAGTTTTCCCCCTGCCCCACCCCGCACCTGTTACGACACTGGCTAACACGCCAATCTTCCCCCCAATGAAAAATATTTTTCTACGCCACTGCATGGAATGGTAAGCTTTGCGGCTAATAAATATGAGTCTGCACGAGAGTAATTGGCAGCGAAGAATGAGCCTTTTTGTGGTGCTTGCAAGGGTGGGTGGTCTCTCCCCTGAGAGATAAACATTGTACACTATTGTAATGCAGGCTGGCCTAGAGCTAGAGGAAGACGAACTAGGCCTATAGGCTGGCTTGGTAGTACGTGCGTGTAATAGATCAGATAACAGGAAATGTAGGCTACAAGATGCTTTTATGTGTATTAAACCACATAATATTCAAAATAGTTAGTAGCGATGAGTATATGTGTGCAGCACATTTCGTGTCAAATGTACTCTGTAATGCAGGCTGGCCTGACGAAGACGAAGAGGCTGGCTGGGTACGTACGTATGTGGGCATAGGCCCTAGGCCTAGTCTAGATCAGATACTACAGGAAATAAATGTACAGTAGGCTACAATTTGCTTTTATGTGTATTAAACCACACATTCAAATCAGTCAGTAGCGATGAGTGTATACAGCACATTTTGTGTTGCCGCACTGTGGTGTGGTTGATGACGAGGACGTTGCCGTTAGATACATGATAGCATGGTCCCACATGGAATTTTTGTTCTATTGAGACGGTAGCTTTTCAGCATTGCTCTAGGATGATTTTCCTTTACATTTATGAATTTTTTTAGCTTTTCGTACTTTACACTTACCTATCCGAGCCAACCACATAGGCCTAGGTACGTAATATATTAGATCAGATGTTAATTACATAAAATGTAGGCCGACAGTCGTATTTAATGGGGGCGGAGTGGATTTCTTTTTTCGCGATTTACCATGGGATGGCAACTGTCATCGTTATCTAGACTTGTAGACGCCGTTGTCCATTATGGTAATGATGAAGATCGTTATTGACTGATGAGGCATGATTAAGGCTACTAGCGTCTCAAGCCTGGCTTGACTCACCGCGGGTGAGATTTCAAGCCAGGCTCGAAATTCTGGGTCGGTCACACTAGTTGGCCGATTGACCTCCAAACTATGAAAGTCGAAACAGTAGAGCCGTAGATAGAGAGTTTGGCCAACTGTTTCACGAGATTCGATATACGTGCGTGTGATTGGGTGGATCACAATCAAAGATTTTACACCAGACGTGCCCAAACCACTCTTCTTCAACTGATCTTTTATCAGCTTGTATTGGGCTCGCAATGCCTTCACTTTTGTTTGAATTTGGGCCGACGCGTTCTCTTCTCATGTCCGAGACTGGCTAATCTGTCAGCAAGCACGCCAAAAATTCCCGTTTTGTTGTTTGTTTTTTTTAATTTTCTATCCGGTCTCTCAGCTCGGGTTGGCCGCACAAATCTACCAGGTCAGCAGTTTCCTGGTCGCTCCAAATCAATCGCATTATTATTAATTAAAATTTGAATTAACTTTTATGAAAAGTAATGATTGCGTCTTGATTAAACACACATGACGGGTTTTTTTATTCAAGAACTTCTAAATGCAACGGCGTCATCGACTGTGATTGGTCGACAGCCGACGAAGAAATGTCAATCCCGGTCACGCCAGGGTCAATCCAGGGTCAATCTGGGTGCTGAGCCGGGATCGAGATAGGTAGATTGAGATCGA
>NW_022747029.1:145065-151310 GCF_011630105.1 Anneissia japonica | reverse complement strand
ATTAATTAAAATTTGAATTAACTTTTATGAAAAGTAATGATTGCGTCTTGATTAAACACACATAACGGGTTTTTTTATTCAAGAACTTCTAAATGCAACGGCGTCATCGACTGTGATTGGTCGACAGCCGACGAGGAAATGTCAATCTCGGTCACGCCAGGGTCATTCCAGGGTCAATATGGGTGCTGAGCTGGGATCGAGATAGGTAGATTGAGATCGAGGTCACGCCAGGCGCGAGTCGGTGCAGATGCAGTCACATTACGAAAATCTCACCCGCTGTGAGTCAAGCCAGACTTGAAACTCTAGTGTGACCGTAGCCTTAAAGTGCCATTTTCATTTTCAATGGATTACATTCCATTCCAACGATGGTATAACCAGTCAATGGATAGCCCAGTAATGAGATATTTTGTTTAGATTTTCACAGCGTGTTCCATGTACCTCCTCCATTTATTTCAAATTAAATTATTAAAACATTGCCTATAATATAATCTAGTAATGTACTAGTATATTATTTAATCTAGTAATGTATATATTTAAAAACATATTGGGCAAGTATTCATACTACTTACAGGTGTATATAAATATATATATATATAATTATATATACAGTATATATATGTATATATATGTATGTGTGTATATGTATGGATATGTGTGTATATATGTGTATATACAGTATGTATGTATATGTGTGTATATATGTGTATATATATGTATGTATATATATATATATGTATATATATATACTGTATATGTATATGTATTTATATGTATGTATGTATATATGTGTGTATTTATGTGTGTATGTGCGTATGTATGTGTGTATGTATGTATGTATGTATGTATATATGTATATATGTACATATATTTATTTATATGTATGTATATATGTATGTATGTATTTATATTATGTATGTGTGTATGTATGTGTGTGTGTATGTATGCATGTATGTATATGTATATATATATATGTATATAAATGTATATATATATACATGTGTATATATGTATATGTATATATATATATGTATATATGTATATATATATGTGTATATGTATATATATATTTGTATATATATATGTATATATATATATGTGTATATATATGTATGTATATATATGTTTGTATGTATATATATATATATGTTTATATATATATATGTATATACTGTATATACATACAGTATATATATATATGTATATATATGTATGTATGTATATGTGTGAATGTATGTGTATACACATATATATATACATATACATATATACACATACTGTACATGTATATATGTATATACGTACATACATATCTATATATATATATACACATATACATATATACATATATATACATATATATATAATATATATATACACATATACATACATCAATATCTGACGTCAGCCAAGAAGTTATTTAGCCTTTCTCAAACAAAGCTGCATGTTTAACTAACAAAGAAAGACAAATGATATACGTAATTATAATGCGCCTTTGGAAAAATATATTTCTTCACAATGAAATACTTCTATGCAACAAATTCCATTCACTCACCAAACTGTCCACTTATATCATAAACCTCTACATAAATATCTTCATAATTACAGTACAAAATATTTCAAAAAGTTACGTACACAACAAACCTTACAACAACCATATTTCCTTTAATATCACTGTACACGACATCACACCTTTCCTAACTGTTAAGTGAATATGACAAAAAGGTCTATGATGATGCATACAACTACTATAATTTTAAATGTTTTTCTTTATGCTCCATACACACAACCTCCACCCACCGACAGCACTTAAACATTTCCAGCTATTGTCAAGTGGGCTATTGCATCATTGATGCTCTCGTTTATGATTAGGTCTACAGTATGTACTCATGTTTTATGTCAGTGTTTTAACAAAATTAAACATATGTGTTTTTCTTAATTATTAAGATTGCTTAAATTGTAATGTTACAATTGTCAGATTTTATTCCATTCTGTAAGTGGCGGGTTTTCTCTGTTGAATAAGAGTACATGAGTGTGAAGAAATGTATACAACGTTCTCATGACGATGAGACGATGATCAGAATTTTACTAAAATATCCTGTGTACTTCATTTTAATCATATTGAAGAAAAAGGATGCAGAAACGGGAATATTTACATTTCATTTTAATTATAAATAACTTGTGGCCGAGTTGACTTGTGGCCGAGTTAACTTGTGGCCGAGTTGACTGTAGCCGACCTTTTTGTGGCCGAGTTGACTGTGGCCGAGTTGACCCGCTTCCTTTTCGAATATATACACTATACTAGAAATTGCAAATTGCAAGTGAAGTGCTGCGAAGTACAACTGCATATAAATGTCCTTCGAACAAAATTATTTATGCGAGCCAAGTGAAATAATGAATAATAAAAATATAACAAATAATATGAGACACGACCCATTGTCTATGAACACTTCTCATTGGATAACAAAGTCGTAATTTTTCATTTTTGTCAAAAAGTGTCTATAGTGGTGAATTATGGTTTAGGTTTTTTTTAAATAAAGTTTCAAAAATTTCTATGTATGTGAAAAATGTAGTTGATTACCAAAGGTTACAATTTTTATTTTGAAGACTCGGGTCTAGGAAGTGTACATTTTTTTATTGGGCAAGTTTCCAAGGGCGGGTTTTCTAGGGGCGAGTTGACTGCCAAAGAGTGTTGCCAAAGTGCGAGCCAGCGTGTTTTTTGATCACAAGTGCGAGACATCGCAAGTGTGAGCAGTGTGATCACTGCTTGGGTATTTACCCAACATCTTGGGTATTTTGACTTGGTCTTGGGTTCTTGGGTATTCCGTTCAAATCCTTGGGTATTTTATTTTTACTAAGAAAATTAAATATTTTTGTCATAGAGGAAGACTTAAGAAGTAACAAAGTATATTTCAGTCTATTCAAGTAAGCAAAACTCAACGAAGTGCACATAACATTGTTAATTGACTGTTAATTGCTATAAACATGGATTCAAAATTGTTTATTTGTGATTTGCGTTGCCATTGATCCTACCTAATTAATGCATTACATAATAAAACTTGATCACTGATGAGATCTAATGATAACACTGGCCGACTGAGGGCGTATTCTTCCATCCGTATTATCGCCTCATGAATATTAAAAAAGTGAAACTATACATACGAAAAACACGTTTTTTTCAAATTTTAATGCATTTTCATGAAGCTTGGGTAATTTTGGGCAATTTTTGCTGAATCTTAGGTAATTTCGACCCAGTCATTGGGTATATCAAAAATTGTGAGTGGTCATGCTGAGTGTGAGCCAGCGAGCCATGACGTCACGACAATAGATACGAGACGTTACTCGAGGTATCGGCTGAGATTTGTGGAGTACAATTCAAAAAACAACCATGAGGTATAATAATGAATTATTGTGATGTTAAATAGACAATGTTAGCTATCAAGGAGCGACGTTGTTTTTCATTGGGACCTTCGTCCCTTCAAGGCTAGGCCTATATACCATCCTAGCTAGTCTTGTGTATAAGAGACAGTGGTTGTAGAGTAGGATAAGGCTAGCGCGACATGCGGACGTTGGTACGTGTTGGTTAGTCTACAAACGTCGCCTAAAGTAATTGATTTTACCCGGCAGAACGAAAGAAGGAAACTCCGCTTTTGAGTCGTCTTAGGCCCTTGATTTTTGATAAACAATGACCTTTCAGGGGTCAAATTGCTGTCAAGAATATGAATTGGCTGCTTCGCAGCAAATATTTTAGCCTGGGTTCCAGGCCCTAATTTTAGGTTACTCACTCTTTATTGCACTTAGTGCGCGCCATACCTAATTTAATTGGCGTCCCATATTCGATTTCTTTTTTTTCGAATTAGGGCCTGGGTAAACGATTCATGCGTACGATTTCCCACATCAAATTTGATGTGGGATATCGTATGCATGACTGATTTTGTAAATCACGTGATTGGCTAACTTCATGCATATTAATCAATCTTGGTAAATTTTCAAAATTGAGGATGCGGATGTCTCGACTAGAACAAACTAACCAGCTCGGCCCTTTTGGCTACCTATACTTGAATAAAAACAGTTAGTATATAGTTCTGGCCTGCTGAGAACGACATGGACTGATAACCGTAGGCTATACTTAAGAAACTTGCTCACTGCTAGCTGCTACACAGATTTAGGCCTTTAGAGTAGAATATTGTTAAAAAGGTAGGCCTCTGTAAGTTAGAACTTAAAAATACGCCAAGCCTCTACTTGAGTCTAGGCTAGGCCTACTACTCCAGACTCCAGACGAGGCCTGAGCCATCCTCCTGGAAAGTTAAAGTTTTGTTGTATTTGTATGGTATGCCGTCTAGGCTTAATTGTTTTTGCCATTGCTAAAATTAGTCTTACTAGGGTCTATTCTAAATATTTTAGGCCCGTTTTATTAGGGAGGACTATTTAAATTTAGTCATGCCTAACTAGTCGACGCGAGCGGCGAGTGACTCAGTTTCGTGGCTCCAAAAATATGAACATTTGATTGGTTGAAATTGTTTATTTCGGTCCGCCCATTTATCCAAATACGGAATATAAGATTACGTCATTCTTTTGGCATCCTGGTGCCTGACTTCAGTGTTTTACAAGTCGCTTATTCTATTCCGTCTATCTCTAAATTAACTTTCTCGTTGGTGGCGCTGTCCAGAATGAGAAAAATAATTAAAAAAAATAAGAGACTTGTGGCAAGTCTACAAATATTTATGCACTACAGCACCTGACTACAATCACGTGATAAACCGACCAATACAATTACAAGGATCTACTGGGCGTGTTGTAAGTGGATGATATACGAATTTGTGTCCAATAATAATACTGGTATCTACAGCGCGTGACTGTATAATCTGACAGTGTAAATGCTCAATGACACGTGATATTAAACCAACAAATACATTTAAAAAAAGGATCCATATTTGCTGTGTTTTAAGCGCATGATATCATAAGAATTGATGTCAAATGGTATGTGTCATGGTGAGGTAATTATTCGAGGAGAGACAGACGTTTGTACATTCTAATTGACGACAAGCTAGAGTTTTTTTCCATATAAAAGACAACTTTCTCCAAATTGAAATAATGAGTATATTTGACTCTGCGTACTACCTCGAAGCTTATGCCCAGTTTGTAGCAGGTTATGACAAATCCGGCACCATGAAAGTGTTGAGCGAGTCGGAGTTTGTAAAACATGTTGTTGAACAATTGAAGACTAAAGATACGAGCATTCGAATGCTGGGGATTGGTAGCTCTTCAGGTTAGAATCACAACTTTCTTATTTGATACAGGCTGCCGTTAAGTAAACCTATGATAATACAGTAGTAAACATCTGTCATCAATTGGCCTTCATCTTATGTATCATTCTTTGCATATGCCTATATCAAATCATAATGTACTTTCTCCATCTGTTACGATTCCATTAAAAAATCAACAATCTAGCAATTTATTTATTCTCTAAGATAGAGATGGCAGGCTATAAAGGAAAATAAACTCCTATTCCCAATGGGATTCACCTACCATGTACATATTCATAACAAAATGAGATTTAATCTAGGCTTTAAACAATAATAATGAAAATAATACAATTTCAGAGATTCAGGACAATTGAGACATATAAAAAGCGACAAGATGATGATCATTCTATACTTACACAGTATTTCACATTATAGGCCTATTTAATGTTTTCCATTTTGTCAGTTCTAATCCAGACAGTAAAACAATAAACATATCTCAGCGCATAAGTGGAGTCCATTAGTAATAGGATGATACGCTATGGTTGGAATAATTAAGATAAAAAATCTCTAGTTATTATTATCAGACATTTTTTAACATAATATGTTAAAAATGTCTGATATAATAATTATAGGCTACGCAAAAACCATATTTAATGTCTTTATGTTACAATAGTACCGACAAGAGGAAGCCATATTGAATATTATTATAACATCTAAGGGTAAGGAAACTACGTCGTACAGTTCGTACCTGCTCGCACGTATGCATAGGCCTGTTGTCCAATATCGAGCCCGAAACAAAGAATAACCATAGAGAAAATTTAACATTTTAGTCCGGGGGCATATGTCGAAAAATGGGCTCCCGTGGGATTTTTGTGATCATTTTAGTTTTTTGGATGGAATATATACTTTGAAGTATGCTGAATCCAATAAAATGAGTCGCCAATTTTTTTACGCACATCTTTATATGCAAATTAGTTAAAATATGCAAATTAGTTCTGAAAA
>NW_022747029.1:138116-145007 GCF_011630105.1 Anneissia japonica | reverse complement strand
TTTAAGAAAGAAGCAACTTTCTACGACATGTGGTTACCAAGATATAAGTACCCTACATTTTCAGACCTAATTTGCATATTTCAGCTAATTTGCATATGAAGATGAGCGTAAAAAAATTGGCGACTCATTTTATTCGATTCAGCATACTTCAAAGTATATAATTAAAAAACAAAAACAAAATGATCACGAAATTCCCACGGGATGACATAAGCCACCGGACTATTTTCTCTATGGAATAACAAAGACAGAAAACATCCAGTTTATGACACCATGGCCCTATTAGGCCATCAGCTGTAATCTGTATCGTTCAGTTCTGTCCCAGCAACAGATGGACCAGCTGATTTTTGTGTAAATCGGTAGAGCATATAGGCCTATTAATAGGCCTTTTTCACGAATCGGTAGACATCATGAAGTGATGACAAACATTGCGAATCAGCGGTGCGTAACCAACAAAAAATAAGATAAGCTTTTGGGCGGATTTTTTGACATCATGTTATTTAAAAAATCATAACTCTATAACGGGGCGTCGTATCCAAAAAAATGTTCCAGCAAAATGTTCTTAAAAGACTAGTCTACACCACTATATGATTGCAAAAAAATTGAAAAATTGTTTTGACCTCTGAAATCAAGATTGAAAAATAAAAGCCTATCTCAGTAGTGTATTAAAATAGGTATATGCATTACAGTGCTGTAGTACTAGTAATAGTCTGAACTAGCATTGTTTTAGTTACCATATGAGAGTTTCCTGTGTTAAAAACATGATTTACTATACTATACCTCTTTATAAAACATAACTTGTACTTTGTAATAAGAGGAATATGTATATTATCGCTACTTGGAACAGTAACAACACGAATGTCCTATGCTACTGCACTGTAATGCATTGGCCTATTTAAATACACTACTAAGATAGGCTTTTCTTTTTCAATCTTGATTTCAGAGGTTAAAAAAAAATTTTCAATTTTTTTCAATCATATAGTGGTGTAGACTGGTCTTTTAAGAACATTTTCCTGGAAACATTTTTTGGATACGACGCCCCGTTATGAAGTTATGATTTTTTAAACAACATGATGTCAGAAAATCAGCCCAAAGGCTTATCTTATTTCCGTTGGTTACGCACCGCTGATTCGCAATGTTTGTCATCATTCAAGATGTCTACCGATTCGTGAAAAAGGCCTATTAAGGCTGATCAGAAGTTTCTCTAACAGCTTCTAATCCAAACGTATTTTATAATTTTTTTGTTGGAATTTGTCATGTGACTTGATTTGACCAATCCCAAAAACAAATTAAGCTACCATTGAGGGCGCATTATGACAACAACAAAGATGGCGACCCACAGGCTGCCGCACGATCCACCACCTGGAAGTGGTAAAATATCTGTAAACAAAGGGGTAAATCCAAAGAATCTTCGCTGCACAATGCATTTTGATGATTTTCCGTCAAGCGGGGTACAACCTTTTACAAAGACAAGATGGAATACATTTAGAATGTGCGCAAAACAATGGAAAGATTTGGAAAGCCATGAATGTACTCTACTAGCCGAGTCGACGATAGATTTGCTGGCGTGTGAATTCAGTATAGTAGTAGCCTAGAATTCGATCCAACTCGGCCACAAGTCAACTCGGCCACAAAAAGTTTGGCTACAGTCAACTCGGCCACAAGCCAACTCGGCCACAAATCAACTCGGCCACAGGTCAACTCGGCCACAAGTCATTTACTGGTATTACAATTTGAAGGAGTAATTCATCAAGTATAAAATACTAATTAAGTATTACTATAATACTTATTGTTGTTATTATTGCTGTTATTATTGTTGTCATTGTTGGTATTGTTGTTTGTATTTCCGTTAGTTTTAATATTAATTATTAGTCTTAGCATTAACATTATATACGGTATTGTTCAAATTTTTGCTGATATTATTACAGTACCATATAAATAATAAATAATTTATTTATTTTATTATTATTATTATTATAATTATTATTATTATTATTATTTGTTAGTCTTAGTATTATTATTTTAATAATAGTAATTTAAAAGGTTATTGTTATTGGTGTTTTATTGGTATTTTTCTCATATTATTATTATTATTATTATTGTTGCTGCTGCTGCTGCTGCTGCTGCTGCTGCTGCTGCTGCTGCTGCTGCTGCTGCTGCTGCTGCCGCCGCCGCCGCCGCCGCCGCCGCCGCCGCCGCCGCCGCCGCCGCCGCTGCCGCCACCTTTATTATCGATATTATTACCCTATTATTACTAAGTAGGCCTAGTATTTAAGTATCATTATTATTATTATTACTAATTAGTATTACTATTATTATAAAAATAAACATTATCTTTAATTTATTATTGTTGTATTATTGCTATTATCACCTTCAATATCGTTATTATCACTAATTAGTTATTAAAATTGATATTTAAATAATATCGTTATTATTACCATACTAGTATTATTAATATTAGTATTGTTAAAATAAATATTACTATTAATGATATTGTTGTTGTTATCACCTTTATTATTGTCATAATGACTAATTAGTATTATTAAAGTAAATATTATTAATTTATTGTCGTTATTGTTGTTTAATATTATTGTTGAAGTAGAATGTTGTGAGTAAACAGAAGACAACACATTAATAAATAACTCTTTTTAATTCATAGGCAGTAGCATTCAAATCTCTTTTGGTAGTGTGGTGGTCCTGTTTTACTAAAATATACTGTACTTTATTTTAATCATGATATTGAAGAAAAAGGATGCAAAAGCTACAGAGATTTACATTAAATAACTTGTGGCCGAGTTGACTTGTGGCCGAGTTGACTTGTGGCCGAGTTGGCTTGTGGCCCAGTTGGCTGTAGCCGAACTTTTTGTGGCCGAGTTGATTTGTGGCCGAGTTGATTTGTGGCCGAGTTGACTTGTGGCCAAGTTGACTTGTGGCCGAGTTGACTGTGGCCGAGTTGACTTGTGGCCAAGTTGACCTGCACCCGTAGCCTAGACCTAGATGATGATACTGTACTAGCTTACAAATCGGATACCACCCTACGTGCTACAGGTGATTTATTTATTAATAAAAGAAAAATTTAATTTGCTAGCAAAAAATACAAAAAACGTGAACTAGCAGAATCCAGGCAGAATAATGATGATTTTCTAAACCTTCACCAAAGAAATCGAAACTGAGGTCAGATTCAGAATCGTCGATCGAGTTTTCCAACGTAATCATCACACACCCGAGTATTACCTAAAGTTTGCATAATATATAAGAAGTTAAAAGTTTGACTATGGTTCGTCGCAAAAGACAAATGGATCTCATGCCGAAACAAAAGCTGCAGGTAAACTTTATTAAATAGCTATCCTAGCTTTATTGATTTCTGACCTTGTAATGCATTCCTGCATAAGTTTTTTTTCTTAATTGGTTATCCTAGTTACAGCATGGTTACAGATGCCAATCAATAAAATGTAATACCATGTAGGGCTAGGCGACTATACAGTTTAATCATGACAAACTCCCTCCAAATGGTAGAGATGTTTCACCCAGAAAAAAGTGCAGTATTTGACAAATAAATGTGACATGATATGAATGATTAGAAAGCGTAAACCTGAATATAATATATCTATCATTAAAATGAATTTTATATTTTTACTTTTGTTTAGGTGTACTATACAAGCAGCCAAGCTAAAAGCAGAAGAGTCAATTTTCATGCATATTCAAGAAGGGGATTGTGTTGCCCTTGAAGTCCACTACAAGATTCAACTGTTGCAGGTCTATCTAGAAGGATTTGTTTGCCAACTATATGGCGTAAAGACATCGGATGTAAATGTTGCCAGATACAAAGTTTTTTGTACCTCGTCGTCTTCAGAACAGAGTCTTCCTCCAACAAAAGATGCACTTTTACAGCATTGTAAGCGACCTAATTACCAAGCTTCTATTCATCGCAAAATTTAATCCACCATCCCCAAATGGTCATGGATGGCAAATTCAGGATGAAGAGCTAATCATCACTTGACGCATGGTTCCCGGAACTCCGCCCTCAGCGGCGTGTGCGAAGCACAACTCAGAGCCAGAAGTGGAACGTGAATTTCGATAGGGTTTCGTACTCAGATTTTCGAGAAAAACTTCAGCTACCCGTATTTCTCGACTGAGACGTCAATGGGAGCTGTAATTTGTATGGCAAGGAGATGTTGCTACCCTTAATTCGTATTGAGGGAATTTACGCCCACAAACCTTGTAGTTATTAATATTTTGGTTGTAATAGAACATTTTTATTTTTTTGGTGACGTCACACTCACGCTATAGTTAGCATGCATACGTCATAGGCTAGATTACATCACCTTTTCCTGGCGTGCTAATTTTCATAGATAAACAAACACCACTGCTTCGCACATGAATGCCTTGCCTAGCTAGGGCTACAATAGCCACATAGTTAGCATATACAGTAATACTTAAACAAGGTACGTCTGCAACTGAATTATTCTTAGGCCCTAGTTAATTTTTTTTCTTATTCTAATTTATTTCATTCGAAAGTGTACTTTCTATCACATGCACTGTCTACTTAGGCCTAGGCCTAGCCATATTATGCTTCAGCGTCCCCCGCTATACACAGTACATCAGTAGGCTAGCCCCCCCCCCCCCACGCTACAGTACAGACGTTTGCTAGGCAACAGAAAGTGATTGCACCTTTCTTCCCAGGTGTTCATGTAAATTTGCATATTGTTAGCTAACCAGCTGAGTGTATTCATTTGTGAAAATGAGTACCACAGCGTACTCATTTTCACAAAGCATTTACATCCCCTCTTGGAAAGAGGGAACTTCGAAATATTTGTCTTCATATCTTCGCTAATTAATCACCGTAATTTAGCTTACACTTATGCATGGAGGGAGCACTTAAAATGTACAATAATCATTTCACTACCCGACAAACCCCGAACTTTATTCATGCATTACCTAAGTAGTTTCATCTTGCTGTACTCCAACATCACTGGCACATGGTAACAACCAACTGGCAGACCATTTCCGGTCACACATTACCCTCAATAACGCAGCACCCCCTAGTTCCTTGTCCTCTGGTTCAAAAAAGGCTCCAACACCAGAGATCTTATTGCAATCTGTACACTGGATGTAAGCAAGGCAAGTGTGAAACAGGAAGATGTTCCTGCCGTAAAGTGGATTTGCCTTGTACTTATTTGTGTAAATCTGTAAATTGCAAGAATGTGGAAACAAATAGTGTTGAGCTATCATTTGAGAACATCATAGACATTGGTGATGATGAGGATAGCGACATTGATGACTTGCTGACAGATCCATTGGCTTTTTAAGATTCTTTTTCTCTCTTAATTAAACAATATTCATATAATATACAGTATACAAAGATGATAAATCATTAAAAATTACAAAAATTTGGAAACAACAATAGGTTGTAAATGATAATTTAATTACAGTACTTTTAATAACATACAAAAAATTACAATAATGTAACGTAATTTAAAGAACTAAACGCATGAGAAGATAAGCAATTTTTAACCATGAGATATAAAGCAAACTAAGACACAGGAGTACGGAAAGCATTATTTATGTAAATATTTTTTAGATTTAATTTTTTATTGTATTTTAGAGAAAGGCGAAGAAGTTGATGATGAAGATAATTTAATTACAGTACAGTACCTTTATTAAAATATAGAAAATACAAAAATGTAACGTAACATAAAGAACTTTCTTAACGCTCGAGAACATAAGCAATTTTTAACCATCGGATGTAAAGCAAAATAAGACACAGGAGTAGGAAAAGCATTATTTATGCAATTATTTGTTAGATTCATTTCTTTAGTATTTATGAAGAAGTTGATGATGAGGATAATTTAATTACAGTACCTTTATTAAAATATAGAACATAAAGAACTTAACGCACGAGACCGCACAAGACGATAGGCAATTTGTAACCTTGAGATGTAAAGCAAACTAAGACACAGGAGTACGAAAAGCATTATTTATGTAATTATTTGTTAGATTTATTTATATTGTATTTATGGAATATATTAAGTGTTGGTTGTATTGTAGAGAAAGATAAAGAAGGAAGATTAAAATTTATAAAATGTGTCAATAACGAAAGATAAAATTGAAAGTTAAGTACTTAACTACTAAATTTGACCATTATGTAATAAATGTTAATGAATCTGAAATGATACATTAAGTAACTACCTATATCATTGCTTTAATACTGTATATGAATGATGGTATATTGATGAAATAAAAGTGGAACGACCCCACAAAAGAGTAAAAAGGAACTGTGTTTGCTGTAGGAATCTAAACACTAATTATTGCAGCATGATTTTAATATGACCGTACACCTCAGAACCGTATATACACGATTAAAAAAATTCATGTTTTCTTCATTTTTTAGTTCCTTTGTGACCTTAGGTCACATGGAACTAATGTAATGGTTCACATGTTAAATGTGTGTATGAGATGTGACGCCAAAGGAGGTCAGCATATTTGTAAACAAATAGGCTCCGAAACGGTGCATAGCGGCAGGTATACATTGTGCTCGATAGTTGCTGGTGGACATGCAATTGTGCAAGAAATGTTTGTTTTTTCGGTTAGATGAAAAATGTAAGCTGTAGGCGATAAAACATATACCCCCTACCACCAGTTTTGAGTCGTTTTTTAGTCGAAAATTTGATTTGCGCATGCCTCGGGTCAAACTTTCCCGACATTTTGTTTCTGTCATGCCTAGAAAAGTTCTTTGTTGTTTTCGCGACTGTCAGTAAACATTGAGCAAACTGAGATAGTTGTGGCATATCGGCCACTTACTTGTGCTATTATTTGAAGGTATTCTGTGTGTTCTATTAGTGTTTAAGTATACTTTAACGGCTAAGATTGACGGACCTGGTGTACCTAGGCCTA